>NC_088605.1:15616755-15734255 GCF_036013475.1 Columba livia | reverse complement strand
TGGTTTGGGTTGGAAGTGACCCTCAAAGATCACCTAATGTGACTACCTGATAAAAACATACCAGATAAAAACATACACTGACTTGTATGCTTTACTTGTTACTATAAGGTCCATGTGTCTGCCAGGCAAAGTCACAAGTCATAGCAACATTTTTTGCATGTAGAAGTGCTCATTAAACCTACAGTTTAATCGCATAGACACTGCTGTGCATGGAGTGGAGCAGGGATGGGGTATGTTTGGGTTTGTTCTCCACCCTTGCCATTTAGATTTCTTAGTTTGTGAGTGCTCTTATTAGGCTTCACTCCCTTAACAACCTCTTTTCTCTGTTTGTTAGTCTATCCAGAAACAGATTTCCAATGAACTTCTACAGCTTCAGCTTGCAGAGAGGATACAAATATCCTTCCCTTGTAGAGTACAAATTTCTCTCATTCGTTTGACTGACTTTCTTCTAGCCTATGACAAAAGGCTGTTACGATTTGTGCTATTAAATATGTTTCTCCATCAGGTTTTCTTGGGAGATTGCATAGGAATTTTCTTCCAAAGTTTCTGCTGCGAAACGTTTCTTTCTTGTCCTATCCAAATGTTACGCAATCTTCCTCTTGCTATGTCTTCATCTTGTATTCTTACCCTTTTGTCCTATGTTTCTTGTTTTCTTTGCTGAAAATCACAGAATATGAGTAGATTAAATGTATTTTGAGGGTTTTTTTCACATATTTTTCACTATTTTTTGCTGTCATGTAGTCATGTTGGATTCTGCTTTATTTGCAAACAGCCCTTTAAAAAGCAGCAGAAACAGAGGATACAAAGAAAGCTCCTGGTGGTTTTCATACAACATCTTCACACACCCAGCTCATCAGTAATTAGTACAGAAGGTCCAAACTCATCCCATCTCACCAGAATCTCCTTCTGGCAATGACAAAGGCTACACTCTGTACCAAATACCTCAAGCCCACCAAGATTCACACCTTCAGAGCACTGTTGAGCAAAACAGTATTATGGTAAGTTTACCTTGACTCATTCTTTCACAGTTGTCATACGGTCCTGTGCCATCTGATAAACCACAAAAAAACCTGGAAAACCATGGCAATAATTTAAACCAGGAGCAGTAAGAAACCACAGTGGTTTGATAGCAGGATGATTTACGGTTCATTGAAACAATTTACTCTCCTTTTCTTGTTCAGATTCACAGATGTCATAAAAAAATAATTCTGAGTAGTTTAGAGTGACTAGACGAGCAAAGGCTTGTAACCCAGAAAGGAAAATACAAAAAATTCAGATGTGTGTAATGTAATGAATGATCATTACTCTTTAAGTAGCAGAATTATCTCCTATTGTTTACTGGTAGTGTTTTTTATTAATGAAAGGCATAAGCGAGCTTTGCCAAGAGTAAGATTTAACGATGGGTGAACAGAGGGAAAATATGTTCACAAGAATGTTTGTGAATTCTTAATTGTGTTTTAAAGAACTATTTTTATACTCTTTTTGTTCACTTTTTCCAGCTAGTCAACTGAGCAAAGATTTTCTTACAGAAATGTCCGCAGGAAGTAACCTTTACGCCTAATTGTTGTTTAATTATGAAACAAAAAAATAAATTAATGAGAAAATAATGTATTTATTGGACATAAAGTGCAGAAGGCAAGTTGAGGTCAGTCAAATGAGGAAGAGAATGTCTGTCTAGGCTGACTTACCTCCAAACAGGCCAGTTCCCACCCTGGGATCAGGACAGCCAGGTCAGCACTGAGCTGTGCCAACCAAATTGAGCTAACCCATTTATACAGCCCCTGGGACGCAGCATGGCACCATGCCATGCAGACATACCGTCCTTCTTCCTGGGCTATCTTGGCTATCTCTCCTGTGACACGGCATTGTGTAATGTAGATGTGTCCTCAGGTGACCAACCAGCACACTCAGCGAGCAGATCCCAAACAGCAAATGCTCAGACAAAGGACTGTAATCATTTATGAATGCTCTGTGAGCACTGATATTTGTTCAGATGAACTGCTAAATAACAAACAAAAGGGAAAAATCTGGGACCTCATTATAGACAATATATTAGCAGAGAAAGGAGCTAATTTCAGTCCCTTCTCCCCCGTTTGTTTGCTGCTGGCATATCAGCCAGCTGTCAAAAGTATAGCTGTATTTTCTGAACCTAGTTTTAATATTCAGAGGAGTTTTATCTTCCATTATTTTTCTTGTAACTCTTACCCATGTGGTACCACATGCAATACATTTTGCCCTCACTGTTGAGAAGTGTGAAATACACAGCAGCTCCTTTTGATATATTTCAAACATACTGTTGTGTTCACCCATACAGAAAGCACTTGAACGAATGTATTCTGCTGGTCTATTCATCTTAATGTGGAGATCTGTTCAGAGTTTCACACTCTTCAGTCATTACTTATATGCTGCAGCACACAGTGAATTACTCAGTAGTGCATCTTCCAATCTTGGCAAAAAAAAGGCTTTCTTTTCAGATTGCAAACATTAATACCAACTCACGTTGACGAAAGTCTTTGACAATACCCTTGGATGTATGCACATGTGTATATGTAATTGTGGAGAAAGAGACACCTGAGCACATGCTTGATTGCCATCCTAAAGGCCAGGCTTTTCCACTGTAGTGACACCAGTGTTTTGCCAGAAAAGGACTTACAGTCATGTAGTAAATTCAAACACATAAAGCATTTGGAATTTGTATGTAACATCAAACTGCTTAATCTCCATATATGGCCTTTGGAAAGGAAAGGGAGAAGAAAACAAAACAAAATGAAACAAAGCACAGGAAAAAAAATCCTGTGCAAAATATAATACATTTTTTGGAAACTTATATTAGCCATAAAAAAAACTTCTGTACATATTATTTTGCCAAGACATGATTAGAAATAGGTAACTTTTAAAAAGCTTTCTCTGTATCCAGTAGCCGTTTTTTTTGTCCTAGATTCTCATAAACTGAGTTACGTGATACTGATTTTCCCTTATTTGGGAATGAGGATACTCTGGTCCCATCGATAGTGCACTGGCATTGGAAGACCTGTATAATTTGTGACAAATCATCTTACTTTTTTTCTCTGTCATTTTCTCTGCTTAGCAGAAGGTGATGGTACTATTTTATTGCCTTGTAAAGTGCTTTGAAATCTGAGGATAACTGGAACCTTTGTGTAAGTGTCAAGTACAACCACATTTCTAATACCTCATTAGGCCAAATTCTACTCCGGTATATACAAATATGACTCTTGTTAAATTCAATAGAATGCCATAGGATGTAAGAAAGAGTATTTATACAGTCAGCAACTGATACATGGATTAGTTTTCAAGCTGTGTAAGAAAGATTTTTTAAATCTAAGTAATACTTAACCTGAAGCATCCTGATGGACTTCATTTTGTATTTCAGTTCTGTTCTGTGCTTGGGTATGTAAACCACTCTTCTAGAGGCCTCAGACCTTTTATGTCTGTAATTTTGTGCCTGGTAAGGCTATAGAATCTGGACATTCCATGACCTGGGGACAAAGGAGGAGATGGCACCCAGCAGCCCTGCTTGGGTCTCAGCAGACAAAGTGCGCTTGGCCAGAGACCAGAAGCCCCTGCCCTGCTACTGCTGAGCAGCCTGGCTGAGCCCCTCTGGCTATAGTTGGTACCCAATTCCCAAACACAGAGAAAAGTCATGATCCTGTGCTGGGAAGAGAGGACCTGCTAGACCTATTGGGGAGGAGATAAAGTCTTTGTCAGCCCCTCAGGAAACCCATATTTTAAATTACTAGCTTGGCGTTTGCAGGATGGAGGCCAAACCTGCATAGAATTTAGTGTAAATCAATGTATTCTTGCAACAGCTATATCTTTCTAGTCTTAGTAGAAAAATCAAGCTTTTATGACCCTGGTTTACAACTGTAAGGCAACACAAAGTTTAAATTAGAGCAGATTTAACTGAGTTTGGATCAACTTATCTACAACAGAGGAATCTTATGAACTTTTCTCTCTCTAATATCCAGAAGTTGTTACTAAAATTATTGTATTTGGGTTTTCTGAGCACTCTCAGCCATTCCTCTGCTTCAGCTGCTTTTCTCAGAGCAGATAAATATTTGCAACAAGTAGAGCTCTGTGAGCTACCAGGAGGAAAAAGAAAAAAAAAGACAACCCTGGCAAGCAAGTTCACTGTTTCTTTGAAAACTCTCCAACACCATGAATCCTGTGAGAGCTTAATTAAAATGAAAAGAGAATTTTCAAAGGAAGAAAACAAAATAAGCTTTTTTAATGGTCTATTTTTGTTCTAAGCTCGGAAAATCTCTTTCTCTTTTTTTTTTTTTCAACTGGTTTCCCCAAAACATAAATATTGGCAGCTTTAAGGTTTGTTTTTCATCCTCTTGAGCAAGAGGCAGTGAGTTCAAAAGCTTTTTCCAGTCAAGCTTAGAGGCTTTGCTCACCAGAGCTTGGATTTCTGACACAACTAGTGAATCTAGAACAGTAAACACTACCATGAAATTAAAGTTGCCATTTCAAAGGAATGATGATTAAATGGTAATGTATTCACATTGCTGATAATTAGGGGAGCAAGTTTTTTTCAGCCACAGCAGTAGACAAGGGTTGAGGTCAGCCAAACCCTACACAGCACCTTAGGCTCAAATGACCAAGGGTTATTTC
Organism: Columba livia; assembly: GCF_036013475.1. Classification (NCBI taxonomy): domain Eukaryota; kingdom Metazoa; phylum Chordata; class Aves; order Columbiformes; family Columbidae; genus Columba; species Columba livia. The sequence continues at coordinate 15,729,620 of NC_088605.1, read as the reverse complement.
TGCAGCCAACCCCACTTGAAAAGCAAACTTCTCATACACCTCCCTTTCACCAGCTAATTGAACAGCTGGGTGCTGCTTTTTAACATGAGTCCAGAGCAAAATTCGAATGTCTTAGTCCATATCATGACTAACCTGCTTCAGCCACCTTCTTTTAAGCTATTACTAGTTGATATTTCAAAGCTTTAGAGACAGAAACTGCTGGAACTTGGAACGCTTTTTCAGATATTCACCATTATTGGCAAAAAATGCATGTGCACCTTTAGCCCTAAATAGGAACAACAGCAAGACAGTCTTTAACTGTCAAACTTTTTTCAAACAATCTGCATGACTAAGAGGGTTCATATAAATAAATTTTCTTCAGCTATCTCTGCAGTATTCTGACACTGAAGTATGGAAATTTTTATGTTAACTGTTGATGAAAACACAATTTCAGAATCCTTTCTGGCTTCACAGGTATGAATAAAAAAATAATTGCATTTGCTGTTGTAGGTTTTCAAAAGCTTTGAACATGCATAGTGCATTTCTGGTCAGTCATGAACTCTTCTGGGAACAGTCCCTAGTAACTGTGAGTTCATGTACAGCGTGACTGTGCATGAGACCAGACTCACGGTGTGTACAATGTCCAGTGTCATTGCACATTTGAAGTAGTGTTCTAGGTTCCCATCTAAAAAATTCAATGTAGGGGTTTATGTGAAAGTGTTGTAGCAGCTGTTTTTGTACGTGATAGAGTGCTTGAGCAGCTAATATGAAGACATATACAGCATCATATACATGTCCAATGTCAGACACAGTAATTAGCAATGGCAGGGTCCCTTTCAAACTGGAGACTCAGGACCTGACCCAATGGACCTGCCCTCCAAACAGCACTGCTGTGTTCACTCAGAACTTCCCTTAAAGTGCTTTTAAGTCAATGTACTTTCCTGTGCACTCCTTGCCAGTCCTATATGCGGTGAATATCTTTCCACTAGTGGAATAGAGTGCTGTGTATGTGTTTTCTCTTCCAGAGGTCATTTATGGGACGAAATCAGTCTTCTAGATGACTAGCTTAGGATTTTAAAAAACATGATTTGTGCTAGACTTATTTTAAATATTGATGGTAATATTTAGTCAAGGTTGTCTGAGGATAACAGTGGCTTATGCAACTGGTCAGCACACAGCTATGTGCTGATCGACTTCTGTTCCATAGCAAATCTTTCTTGTAACTGGTCCAAAGACAGCCCATTCTTTTCCCATTTATTTGTAATTTAACCTGGGTACTTAATGAATTACAAAAATGGACAGAAATCAACTCATCATCCCATAAAAAAAATACATTTCTAATTAAAAATCTATGAATATGGGTCACACTTTGCAGACGGAAGCATAAGTCAAGCATCATTCTTCTTTATTTGTTCCAGGTCACTGTTTTTCTTTGCCTGGCTGCAAAACACTAATGGATCGTCATGATAAAAATTCACTTTTGCCTCCCTTTGCTAATATTGCACTTTTAATGTCTATTTTACTTAATGTATCTTGATTCTACGCTGCTCCCAGTTGCAAACACACCACACCTTATTAGAATAAAATTTGATCCCTTTTCGTCCTGTAAAACTGAGTAAAAGCTGCAGACAGTTTGCTTTGCAGCACTGGCAGTTTTAAGTTTTAGCATATGTTGGCATAATAAATTCATTCAAGACAATTTTCAAGTGCACATTCCTCTCAGAGTCAGTTTTCTAGACACTGCAGTGGGTCCCTCTAATCTAAGTTGTTTATATTGGCATTAACAGAGAGCTTCTATAGCAAAAGTGTTGAAAAAAGGCAAAGTCAGTAGGGAAGATTTTTTGTGCTTCAAGGGATATTGAAGATGGGTACATGAAAAGGGAGCTGGAAATGTTTTTCTTGTAAAATGGGAGCTAAGCAGATGTCTTCTAATATAAGCATCATTTGATAATCAGTGAAAGACAAGATTTTGGACTACTCTGGCATTTTGTTGTTAAAAAGAAGCTTTTTAAGATATTGAAGAAGAAAGAAAGATATTGAATGTGGAAAAGAAAATCTCAGTAGAATACATCTCTAGAGCAGATGGTCTAATGCAGCAAATATCAACCTTTTTCCAATTCTTACTCTTCTGTAGATCAATCATTTTCATGTGGCCCCAGATATCAGTATCAACACTGGATGAACATGTATTACTATTAGGTGAACAACACTGGTAGGGATTCTAATCCCTAGTTTAGGAACAACTGGTGGGATGGAATTGGTGCCAGTAATGTGTGCTGTGGCAGCACCTCAAGGCCTGAGATGGGTCACTGGGTTACTTGAAACAAGGGGACAAATGTTGGCTCAAAGAGCATTCAGTTCAGCTGGTAGATGAACAAAATGGACTGAGAAACAACAACAAGAAAACCCTGACAAACACAATAAACATAACAGTTATAACTAACAGCCATCCACGTATTGCCAAATGTTTTATAGATTTTGTATGATTAATATTTTTATGCCCTTCTGTATCATTGTCTCTTCAGAGCAAGTTACACGGTCTTTTAAATCTGTACAGTCTGTGGTTCTTTCACCTATCACAGGCCTGACAGCTCAGTAGCAAACAGTAATACATCTGAGAGGCTTTTTGAAAAGCCCTGGGGCAGAGAAGGAGGATGCAGTAACTCCACAGACTCTGCTCACGATGAGTGAGTTTGTGGCAGGGCTGTTCATGTGATTCCTGTGAGTCACAGCATTTCTCTGCTCTTCTCAACTTGATGGACTTGGGTTGTCATTGCACCCTGCAAGCTCATACAGGGGCCCTACACCTGCCAGCTGTGTCATGCCTTGTGACACATCTGTTCTCTTTTACAGAATGTTCTGGAGGTTTTCAACAAGTTGAGACCTTAAATCAAGGGCCCATCCTTTGGAAATCCTAGCATGTTAAACTGTATTTTATTCCTGGGAGTGGCAAAAGTCCCTCAATCCAACCCACCACAGAAATAGTTTCTGATTAGGAAATTTAATGGAATTGAGGCTACTAAATCAACTAGTTGTTTTTGTTTTGTTGGGTTTGGTTTTGTTTTGTTTTTTTCAAATATCACCCTGACTAGTAGAATTTGCAGCTAAACTCTTTAAACTTAATTTTGAAGCTTTTCTGCTAGGGTAGGAATAAAAAAGTAATATGAATTTAGTCAGGCATGGGGAGAAAACAGCATCCAGGCTAATAGCAAAGGTATTCACCCAGGATAAAGAAAATTAGTATACTAGGCTTTACTCCAAAGGGCAATTTCCCTAATTTATATTGCATGCATCTGGGAGCAGAGAATGAAACCCATATAATTTCCTTCAAGGTGAATGTCCTAGTGACAAAGCTGTAAACTTGTATTCAAGCTTTTCTCTACCATCTCTCAATAGTATCAAGGCAAAGTACCAAGAATGCACCCATCCACAGATTTCTTTAATCTGTGTGGTTTGGGTATTCTCCTGGAAGTTGGGAGATGTGGTTCCACTTTCCTCAGGAAAAAGGCATGTTTCCTTCATCTTCCATGAATAATTTAACTGGCTAACTTGTACTGGGTAACAAGGGTGGTGGGACTACTTTTCCTGTCCTCCAAAGCTTTGGCTGACTCCGTGGTAGTTTCTGAAAGCAAGGCATTAGTCACCTATCTGCAGAAGCAGGGTCGGGGTGTGAATTCTGAGCAGTGGGAAGCAGCTCCACTCAGTCCAGGCTAAGGGCCCTGCATTTGAGGAACATATTTTTCCTCCTGCACAACATGTGACCTTTTGGCAATCTGACTCTTAGCAGCTTAACTTTTTGATGAATGCCTAACCAATCCATCATTTTTGGAGCCTAGGGCTGTCGTTTGAAAGCTGTGAATCCCATTAAGCTTCCACACAACTAAAGGTTAGGAATTATGAGGTTGTGATTCATCCCATTCCTTCTGGAGCTATGTTACTAAGGGAAGAAGCAGTGATTGGAAGGGAGAAAAAGCAGTGGTTGGAAGGGGTTGCTCCTTCAAACTTCCAAAAAATGGAACCTAAATAAAGCAGAGTCATCACCCAGACAGACAGATGCTGGGGAAAGCTCTGAGGCAGGTGGATCGTGAGGCGGATTTAGCATACTCACCTAGTGCTCTCGGAAGTACTCCCACTCCCGGGAGACTGCCTTAGCTGAATGAAACACAGTGCCAGAGGGATCTCTGTCCAACTGTCCTGACCAAGCAGAACCTCTTGGCAACAAAAATGCAAGACGAATAAGATCAGACTAAATATATCTAAGAAGATACCTGATTATCTCATAGTTCTGATGAAAGTACTGCCCTAGAAGGATGTGGAACAATCTTGGGTACCAGAGACTCTTTGTGCATTTCATTTAACGAACCTATTGCATAAAACAATAAATAGCTTTGGATGCAGAACTTAAATTCAAACCCAGACTTTCACCCCACCCATGGCAATAAGCATTCAGCAGCTTTCTTGGAGGGGAGAGAAAGCACTTTTCAAGTCTGATGTGCAAGAGGGTGCAAATGAGATCCACATTTTCTTCTGCTGATTTTACACCCTTTTGAATTTCCCCTGAATGAAAACATTTCCAATGTGATATAGAGCAGTCATTCAGTCCTGTCAGAATAAGCACTCTGTATTACTTGTTCTGAAAGCCAGCAGTTGTGTTACATTAAAACCAATAAAGCAATTGTCATGTTTTATTTTTAAAGCACCTTTCCCAAAGTGCTAGATTCTAGTCTCAAGAGCATAATGCATAGATTACAATAGAGCTTGGAAACCTGGCCACCCTACTTGCACAGAGAGGCGCAGCGATTTGAGATTTCAGGTTATGCAACTCTTTGTATACACTGCACATCTGAGAGCTGAAGCTGGCCTTGAACTGGAAAAGGATTAGATAAGTCAGTCTCATTTCTTCATAAAACCCCAGGCTCCTTGTGACGCTTGTAGACTGTCTGAGTCATAGCTTTGTATTTATAAACCATCAGTAGTGTTTTCACACATTTCAAAATAAAAATAAATATATCGTAAAGTCATTTTTCAAGGAAATTCTCCATCTCCAAAGCACATATTTTTGCTCTTCTAGTTATCAATTGAAATGAAAGGTTGCAACAAAAGGCTGGCAAGGTTTCTGATTTATCTAAGTTGTTGTAGGTTTTGTTGTTTGGAGATTTTTAACAGAAGTTTGGTCTATTGCATAAGGTTTCAAGAAATTTTTTAATTTAATTGCAATTTTTCTGTGTCTGTTAAAAAATATGCTGAGAAAGATACATTTTCAGCACTTAATGAAATTAAATTTTTAAAAAATTCTAAGATGTTCCAATCTTATATAAAAATAAAAAAATATCTTGTCAGTTTTATGTTGCAAATTTCATACAGTAACTACAATAATATTAAACCTGTGCTTTAGGGGTGCTGCAGTCCCTTTTAAAAAATGGCTGTAAAAGCAATTTGTATAAATTCCGAAACATACTGGGAAAGAAATTATGTCTTATGAATATGAAAGTATGACTCAACCAGACTATTGGTAGCACAAGGAGACTAAGGTTTAATGAAGAAACTTGATTAATATTTGTTCAGCATTTTGAAAATGTAAAGAACAGTGTAAGTGATTATTAACTGTTGGTTTTACTATTAAAAATAGGAACTAATACTTGCGTGAAAGAAATGTATTTTAGAGTAATTGCATGAGAGAGTCCACAGGTAAATTAGAAGACTAATAGTGAAAACTTCAAACTTCATAATCTGGATAGAGCTGTGGGTGGAGCTTGGACATTGCACCATCATCTGTAGACCTGTTGTACAGCACTTACCCAAGTTGCAGAGTTCGATCAGGGACCCCTAACTGAATGCCTTGAACAAATACCTGAACCTGATGTATATCAGTTTGGGACAGAGACAGAATTAAAGACTAAAGTCTTTAAAATTTAATTGCCATCATATTTCATGCTTAAGGACTTGATCCACACTTCCTTAGACTTCATGAGGACTCTGTAATGTCTCTGGAGGACAGACGGCAGGTGAATGCACTTGCCCGAAGTAAAAAATCAGGACTCTTCTTCCTCTTTCCGTCTACCAATCAAACCTGAATTCCCTCTGTTTTGTGTTCCTGGTGCATAAGGATGAGTCAAGCATGTCCGCTCCCCAAAAGACTGAAGTTTGGTCGTCTGGAACTGCCTTGAGTCACAAACAAACCCCTGACTCTTCTTGGCTTTCATCCTCTTATAGAGGCTAAGAAGAGACTAGGGTCTGGATTGGCAACTTTCTGCAAGCTTATTATGGCCATTGAGTCAGCAGAAAAAAAAAAAAAAAAAAGAGCATAGTAGTCTTGTTTCAATCACATTTAAATAGAAAAGATAATCACAAATGCTGGTCCTGTCAGATTTTTCTGCTGTCTTGAGTTCCTTTCAAGGATTTAGGCAAGGGAACACAGTTTACAGACTATGGTTGGATGCAGGAATGAATGACTCGCCAAAGTCCTAATTAACTTGTGGATGAGGTCTGCTAGTGCAGCAGTTCTGAGTAGTGCATTATTCAACACCAGATACCTTGAAAACTAAAATAATAAGCTGCCAAGGGAGTTTTGACACCTCTTGGGTTAAACAGAAGCTTAAAAAAGATTTTCAAGATTACACTTTTCTGTTTAGGTACCTAAATTCTGCCTAAACCCCGTGCTGAACATCAAAGTCCTTTTTGGATTTGGGTCTAGTTATTTTCCTGCATTGGGACATAATATATGACCCTTAAAATGCAGCAGCTCATCTGTTTGAATTTTACTAGCTAACTCTCATTGCAATGATTATCTGATCCCACTGTATTGATAGAAAACATACGCTTCAGGCAATACCATGAAATTCACAACCAGTGAGTTTTAACGGACATCAAACAAAATGACCAGATATATCTTGAGTATTTAGTGTGTACAGTAAGTAGCTGGCTTTATTTCTCATCTGCCATAGATCTATTCATTATAAGGATATTATTGAAAATAATTTTGATTTATTTATGAGGCTCGTATAGATTCAGTGTAATGTTGAGAAAATGTTAATTTACTGCACAGTAAATGTGGCCCCAACACTTGCAAACAGAATTAGTTATTTTCTTTTAACACACAAAAAACATCTCAGCACAGAAAACTCCTATGTGCTTCTAGCTACTCAGTAGAGAATGACTGCCAAAATCTGAACGGTTATCGCTCCCACCTTGCTTCACTGACCTTCTGAGAAATGATTCCTGCCCCAGCAACAGTGCTTTTTGGGTTAGTTGTTGTGCTAGCATCTTTGTGCAAAGCTTTAAAGATACTCTCAGACCACCAAAATTTTCTGTTGCAGGTTAATAAATACAAACCTTTCTTAAAGAACCAATACTTCCAAAAATAATCCCCAGCCAAGCACATATGCTGGTATCTCCAATAGTGTTTGTTCCATTAATGTTTTCTGTGGAAAATCAATTCAACCAGCAGGCTGAGCAAGGGAGATTTATCTGTCTGCTTACTTGCACTTTCTCAAGGGCCAAGTTCAAAAGAGCACTTCGAGTGATGTGCTCAGGTTGAAATCTGCTTCCAGTTTTTGAGCATCCTACTCATCCCCTATCTGCATCTTGACAAATTTGAAAGTGGCTCCTGTGTGAGAACAGGTAAACCTGGCTGTGCTCACATATTTTCTGCATCAGAGCTTAAGGCTATTCACCAAAGTGCCAGCAACAGCAGGATTTACTTTCTGAACTGATCATGCAGAAGAGCAAGGAGTTGCTGTCCACTGGCAGTGTCATAGTAGTGACAGCCAAATTTTAACACCAGCTTTGAAACTCTTTAAAATGTTAGAGGCTCCCAGGAGTGTGGGGGAACGTATGTGAGACCCTACCTCTTTCTGCTGGGATACTGCTGTTGATTTCTGTGATTCCTAATTGCCAAACTAAGCCAGAGGAGTACCTGTGCCAGGCTGCTCTTTTTAAAATATGCTGTATAGGAGTCATAATTTATTTTATTTAAATATAGAGTATTTCATAGAACATATCCAATATTAACCTTATCTTTATCTTCCAGCACTTTGTTTTAGTTCTAGTATTGCTTCCCAAATTGAAGAGCTAATTATCTTCCCTGCATAGCCATTAGAGATTCTGTTCAGCTTGCCAGGAACCTTGTTTTCTATAAACTAAACTAAATTAGCTGTTGGAATCCTTTGCTCTCTGATTTTCAAATCATTGTCACAGCTCTCAGGAGCCATTATAACTTCAAAGTGCCTCCCCTGAACTAACCAAGAATCCCAGGAGAGGCCCAAGGTGTGCTTACCTACCCAACTCTCCCCTTTCTCCACAATCCTCTTTTTCTTAACAAGCACACTGGGCCTTGTTGGACAATTTCTGTTCACATTGTTCTCCAGCAGAGACTCTCCCTCAATCCTATTTCCATTCAGTGGTTATCAGTTTGGAGTCCCACATACTGCCTCGGTGTTTATGACCCTCATTCCTAGTACAAAGTTCAAAGAACTCCGGATCACTCACTTGCAGACAGTTGCTTACAACTTATCCAAACTATGCTAACACAAGTCATGCTTTATTTTACTTTTACTTGCAGGGAAGATGAATTATGGCTCTGATTTAATTTTTTTATTTGCACTCCAATATCAATAAAGTTTAATTCACCAGGAATTTTGTCTTACATTCTTATCCTTCTAACGTAAAAGTCAATCACAGAATCATAGAATTGTTTAAGTTGGAAAAGATCTTTAAGATCATCAAGTCCAACCATTGACCTAACGGTGCCAATGATGTCATCAAAAGCCATCCAAGCCAAATGAAATAAACCATATAGCCAACCATTTTCCTGCCATTTGTCTTAAGAATAAAATGGGTTTTATTGCCTAGTCATACTCCTTATGCTATTGCAAAATGTGTAATTTTGAAGATAAAGCTGACCAGATATGACTACACTCCCTTTCCCCTGTTATATCAGCTATATAAGTATGCATTTATAGGTTCACAGTGAGCTGAGATAAAGCGATTTGTCCCTGAAAATTGCAATTGATGAAACTGAAACTGTCAATAGAGAAAGCAACACTTGTTTGTTAATCACATTTGCATCATTAAAATTCAGCTAAACAGAGGAACTTACAAAAAAGAGTTGTATGCATGCACAGGATACTTACTGGTTACAGCTCCTCATTCCTCCAGCCAATGGTAAGCACCTTTTCCACTTATTGATAGTTCTTTCTAACTCATGACACTTTTAAGGCTTAAGACATAGTAGTGGTAAATTGTTCTTGGTGATTATTTCACCCCAAATGGAAGGTAGAAACAGATGGGTCACCTTCTTAGTCATAATGGGCTTAATCACAACCTCAAAATGACCTCTCCTTGCCTGTACCTTGACTTCACAAGCATCATCATCCACTAGGCAGGGCTGACATCTTTGGTTTTACCAAGGTATCTCTTAGAACAGAATATCCATAACCTGGCCCATGTCACCTTGTTGTTACTTTTTGTGTTCCTTCTCTTATCATCACTTCCCACTGCCCCAAGAGCAGAGCCAAGAGCATCTTTCAAAACTGGCAAACACAGCACCATTTATTTTTGGAAAGAAAAGACAGTAGTTCATATTTAATTATGGTTTATTTTCTGTCTACTTAAGGTTTGGTATTGTTCCTGTCATTGCAACATCTGAATGCTTTATACGTAAGAAAGTTTGGCATTAGTTTAATTCCCAGAGGACCTCATGGAACCTCCAGCTCTGCTCCCTGCTATTATATTCAATTGCTAGGATTTCCAAGGGGCCTGTGGGTTTAGGTGTTTTTCTCTCTCTGAAATTGAATGTAATTTTTGCACTTCAGTCCTTTAGGCTGTTTTGAAAACCCCTTCCCACACCCCTTCTAGCAAAGAGGGCAACTGTGACAAACAGACAGTGTGCAGCACAGAAAATATTAGTGGGATGAGGATTTTCCTATGTGCTCCCATCAGCTTTTGCCCTTAGTTTTCCTTTGTTCTTGCAGTTCTTTCTGAAATGTGTGAAGAACATGTGATGTGAGAAATGAAATGTGTTCCTTCTCCACAAATGGCAAAGTAATGCACATTCCCAAGGCTTTACCCAGGGAAGGTGCTGCTTACACCTGAAGCAGAGGCTAGTGCCCTATATGCCCATCCTTCTAATGCTTCTGGCCCCACTCCAGCCCAACGAGTCAGAAAGAGAAGGGACAGCAAGTGCCTAATAATCAAATTTAGGCTACATGTTGCCAGTGGCAGCTTTTGGGCACACTTAGGCAAACAATTTAACAACACGTAATAAAACTGCACAACACATCAGGAAAGGAATAAAACATATTCTATTGAAGCTGCAGGGGGATATGTAGATAAGAAGAATGTAATTACCAGAGCAGTAATTTAGTCAGGATGTTAATACGCCTAATCTTGCCAAAAAAAAATCCCCTCACACCCTCAAGGGATATTAATGAACAGAAGTGGTTAAAATCTCAAGTTTTATGTCTTGTTTGAAAGATCAACACAGTTGTTCTGGACTAGACAGTGTAAAACTTTCCATAAAATAAAATGACAAACAAATCATTATTTGATTTTATATCCACTAGGAGCAATAAACAGAGAGGCCTCACAGCTTCTGCAGCGTCTGAGTAATTCTAAAAATTTCAGGACTGTAACATGTAAGTGGTAAAACATCTGTTCAGCACAGAGGGTTGTATATATTCTTTGGAGTTGTTTTTGTCATCTCTGGCTGACAAATAGTTTGGGGGCTCTCACTGTATAGAAATGGCTAAATGAAGAGTTTACTTTTTCAGTGTCTTGTTTGACTCTTAAAAGTGCAACTATCAGGTCTTAAGGCTTGTTTCTACTCTTGGTCTCAATATTTTAAAACTGTTTTAAAAGGTTTTTATGTTAAAATATTACAGTCAGTTTTAATGATAATATTTACCACATGACATGACTCTACCTTACTCCTAAGTCTTTTGACATGATGTTTCTAAAGAGTTAGTATTATTATCTACATAGGCAGACCCTGAAATTGTATGCAAATTTAAGAAGCCTGTGCTGTTTGTAGGGCTGGAGAACAGATTTGGGTTCATGGTTTAGCATATCACACAAATCCTGACATAGTATTAAAAAACAAAACAAAACAAAACAAAACAAAACAAAACAAAACAAAACAAAACAAAACAAAACAAAACAAAACAAAACAAAACAAACTATTTGGAACTGGCAATGCTAGCAGAGCTTCCCAAGGTCTTCCTACCTGTCCGGCTTCAGTTTTCTCTGAAAAGTGACATTTTAGGTTGGCCATTGGTTTCATAGCAGCCTAGAGCTTATGCTTTCATGACTACAGACCCTGAGTTTATGTGACATTTCTTTAGCATAGAAATACATTGATTGTGTCACCTATTTACACTATTGAAAAACGTCTCCACTAGACTAACATAATCTCACTTCAAATCCAGATTTTATATTTTATAATTGAAACAACTACATTATCAAATACCAAACTATACTATGCAGACTAGTACAGAGAGAGAATTTATATTAAAAATTGCTTAATTTTCCAGAGAGAAGACTCAGCATTTTAGTGATTCAATTAGTTCACCTTAGCTTTCTCATTCAGATCTCATTTTACATTCATACCAAATGGAAAATGAAAAGGAAGAAAACATTCTCTTTTAGCCATGAAAAGAACTTTTCACCTAGAAAAGGTGCAGTAACCAATTCCCTAAAAAGAGTTTGTATTTTCCCATCAAGCCTGCCTCAAAAAAGCAAAATTTAACATCCTGCAGAAAGGAGGTGCATGCAGAAGGGATTGCTGTAGTTGCCACATAGATTTCTGTTTCAAAATGCTCTAGTGCTAATAGCATGGCTTGCACGGCTGTAAAGCATAATACTGCACAATGCAGCAGGCTTCCTTGCTTCTGCAACAGGCACTAGTGACATATGTTATGTCACTTGAGACAGATGAATTAAACTTAATGTTGCTATTTGGAAGTTGTTCACATCTATCTGAATTGTTTACAGAGGGAAAAAAACAACTTCTCGCAATAAATGTGTGGACCGATATAATGCTACATAGGATGGAGGGGATATGTCTTAGTTTCTCCTCTAGAATAAGAAAATACATTGTTCAGCTGCTCATAAAATCTCAGGCTCTCTTCTCTCAGGATCTGCATTGTCTTGCACATACTACTGTTTGTTATTTATTAATTGCAGTTTCTCACCAAGGGCATTACCTAGCAGTGTGGGAGCAAGTTTTCAATAGGAAATTGACCTGTGACTTGCAAGGGTGGAAAGCTAATGAAGTCAGTAGGAGTAACCAGAATGAGAGGGGGCTTTTAAAACTCTCACGCTTTTAAAATCCTCTCGGAATAAAACTAATTCACTGACTCTTCTCACCTCTGCAAACCACACTGATGGCAAAGAGATGTCAGTTAAGAAAATGAATACATTTCCTGGGGTTCTGAATTACTTTGTATACAGGTCACGCATATTTATGTAATCTGGACATACTGCAAGCATCATATTTCAGTGTATCTAACAGCAAGCCTCTCTCCAGTAGGAAACCTGAAGTGTCAGAGGCTCCTCTTGATACTGTGGCATTCAATATATTTTTTTTTTAATTCTTCTTGGAAATAAATCTCTCTGGTTTCCAAAGAAGCAGGACTTTTTTTCAGACTGGTTTCAGTGAGAAAAGACTTTAGGATGGGAATGTTGTGAAGTAATTTCATTATCTTTTGGGAGCCTGATATACTGCTAGCAGTGGCATTCAAGCTTAGGCAGACGTCATGCTGCAGATGCTTCCCATGAGTGAGAGAAACAGCTCTTACGATTCTGGGAAAGGAGAAATAACTGGTACAACACCCAGTGTACAGAGCAGATGACAGCAACCACCCGTGGGAAAAGACTTATTTAACCTGAATATATATCCATAGTACCACTCTCTGCTAAAGAGATTTCTATACAGCTCTGAGCAAAATATCAAGTTGTTTTTCTTGGAAGCTAATTTTTCATCTTTCTCTCCTCCTCCAGCACCTTACTAACACTATTTCAATACATCAAGATTCAGATAAAGTTACTATGAAAATGGATCCCTTCAGAGTGTTTGGAATTAAAGTCAGGGAATTCCAGTAACCAGTCTGCTTCTTTTTGAGACTTACAGAGTTTTAGGATAAGATATAAAAAAAAAAGGAAAAAAAAATAGTACATGCAGCACCAAAATATAAAGTCAGTTATCTTTTAAAAGGTAGTCAAAGGTACTAATCCTATTTTCAGCACTTTGTGTAATGACCATGAGCTAAATGGCCATTAGAGCACCTTTCTAACAGAAACTAATATGGGAAATAGCCATGCAAACCCACTTCTTCCCAGCCACTGTGAATACTGAAAAGCAAGAGAAAAAAATAGTTTAAATCCTATTAAGACAATGATCCCTATACATTCCAGTCCAAGATTAATTCTTTCCCACAAGCAGGGAAATACTACTTGATTTCAACCACCTTTTCATATGAAAAAAGAAAGACATCTTGAAGAAAAAGAAGTCCTGATTCCTTAATGCCATTAAACATTCACTTAACTTTAAGTACATGTGCAATATTCAGCAAAGAAGAAGCATAAAGTATAGATTTGTTTTTTAATCATCTGTTGATTAAGCTCTCTGCTGACTTGAAGAGTTCTGCAGGATGTGGATGTATGAAAAAGAAAAGCAAGTTAAAGGGTTAGCTGTTTAAGGGGCCAAGTTAAACAAGATGTAATTATGGCTTGACTTAGTCTTTTCATTCCACTTCAAAGCTTCTGTGTGTGGGAAGGGTTTTGGCAGGTTAGAGTCAGCTTTGGTGTCTCATTTAACTTGACTTTCTACAAGAACCAACCCTTTTCTAATATGCCTAAATCTTTGAGACACCACATGATAAATTCTGCTTACTAACTTCAAAGAAGTCACACTGATACCATTCGGCCCAACCTCTTTATAAGGATGAACTATTAGTTTTCTAATTTGGATTTTATTGCTAGCATAAAATATTTTAAATTGCAGATGGAAAGCAAGCTTTAAGGCAGTGTAAGAAGAAAAAAAGGCCCAGGATATATATATGTATCTCGGAATTCTTTATCTTAATATCTAATAATAAACCCACAGGTAATAATATGGCCTGTGAAACCTTCTAGCTAGGTGCTTAATTAAAAAACAAGATCAAAGGTCATTGCTTCATTTAGAATACAATTCTCTCCCTTTGAAACTGTATGGGAGGGGACAGTGTTCAATAGCCCGAAATACAATGCTTTGGTTCGTCGGTCCCATGCTAACCCTACCACAAAGTCACTATAGCTGGAATGCACCAAGCATGTCAGCTCCCTTTCTAACGCCTTTTTAAGGTTGCCATCTTGTACTTGTGCTTTCTGAGCCTGATCTTACAAGCTCCATACTGATACCAGCTGGAGGAAGGGCTGCAAGCTCAATGTGAGTACGATCAGTACCAGAGCGCTGTCCCGGAGAAAGCAGAACTCCAGCACATGCACTGTAGGGGTACGCAAGTGTGTTTTACAGCAAAAGTTACCTGCATAGGTTACAACAGCAACTGCTTTTCTTAATTCAGTGTAAAAGGGAAAGAAGAACATGACACTGCTAAAAATCCTGAGTTTAATGACAGCTGTAACATAGATAGCATAATAAGTTACAACAGTGGGCAAGATTTTATCAGTCATAGGTGAAAGATTAAGACTAGGCTTGTTATGATACTAAATAAAAATCTCTGTGCAGCCCCAAATCTTTTCCTCATACAACTTAGAGATGTCAATGAGAACACTACAAATATGTTTGATAACTTGAATTCAGCTGGAGTAAATACTCTCATTTAGCTCAGACAAACTACAATATACCACAAATACATAACCTTAATATATGTTAATTCAGAAAAGACACTATCTGTCTTTTTTTTAACCTGCATGGTGTCTTCTGAACCTTCTGCTTCAACAGCAACTACCAGCTGACATTGTTTCCCCAGGGAACAACAACTATCAACCATGATACAAAGCTTACTGATTGAAAAGATCTATGAAATCCCAAAACGAGTTGATCAGTATTAGCTTTAATTACCTTTGCAGCAATGTACAACAACATTTAAATAAGTGCAGACCAACTTTGTTGATCGACAGTATCCTGATGATGTAGATTTGTTACGGAAGTACTCTGTGATCCCAAGGATTAATTTCCTACCATTGCCAACAACACTCACACTGGAAGTTAAATATCCTCAAAGCAGACAGTTTGCTTCCAGAGATTTTAGAGGAACAGGCCTTTGGTTCGGGATGAGGGTTTCAAATTTTTCAAGACTGTCCATCTCAGTCAGCTTACCCCACACTTCATTCACTATGAAATATCACCTCTTTCTTCCACATTACAATCTGAGAAAGAAGCTAGAAAGGGGTATGCTTTCCTTTATTTGCAGTTCTTCTTCCCTCACATAATGGGATTAATACCCAGTTCTCATTACAGTAGCAGTCCAAGCCTTAGGTTTCAGGAAAACCTGAGACACAACCTTTACTATTCCTATTATTTTCTAACTACATTGAATGAAACTTTTTTTTTTGTTCCTAACAATGACATCATTTAGTAGTCAATTTTTTTTAAGTACCATTTTGTGTTGTCTGACAAACCATGTCATTCTTTTGATCTTAACATGATGAATATCTCTTCTAGTACAGCATATGTATGGTTGGTGGCTGTCAATGCTAGAAGAAGCCATCACAATGTTTTTCTCTGTGTTCTGCATTTCTGACAATTATTTTCATTTTTATGCTTGTCTTGATCCACTGCCCCATCATTAAAATCAATATGTGGTGGTTCATATGCTCTGTTATCATATAAGTCATTTGAATGGTTAGCTGATGATGTCTTTATTTGCTTTCAGCATCATGTTCTGTTGTTTGCACAGCTCTGGACATGGATGTTTTATCTTAAATAATAATTGAATTCACTGAGTAAAATTTGTGATTAATACAGTCGTGAATTATTCCAGGAACACTAGACACTGGTGAATAATGGAAAAAATATATTTTCTGAATAATTTATTTGAAAGATATAAGAATTGTACAATAAATTATTCAACTAATATCATTCAACTGGTCTTTAGTCATTTTTAAGGTAGCTTGTGCTCCCTCTACTGGATGATTAGCTGATTCAAAAGGAACTAGAAAACTGTGGAGTCATGATTTCAGAATTGTTTTTAAAAATATCTAAAAATACTTGGCTACAGGACAGCAGATTTTTCAATATGGATACTTAAATTCAGAAAGGCATTTCTCATTGGGCATTCATCTTTTAAAAGGCCAAACTTTAGACCTAATTGCTTGGCAGTGTAGGTTGAATTCAGAATAATCAATAAATGTTACTCCTTAAGTACTATCTGACACTCAGTGATCAACTATGGCTTGGCCAGGTTAGGCAAAGATGTAAGGCACCTGAGCAGTATTTATGCAAGTGATGGCTAGTGGTGTTCACTGACCATGGGAATGTCTGGATGCGTGCAGCACCTCGAGCTTTGCAATCTTAGTGCTCATCAAAGTCTTCAATAAATATTTCACTGTCTGAAGAAAATCTATTAAAATATTAATAATAGTAAGTGGTGAGTAGATGTTCATGCCATCAGGCATGGGATGGGCACTGACACAGCTCAGTCTGCTCATCTAGGTGATCCCTTGCGTACAAGAGAAAGGATCCTGTCCTACCACAGTCCTGACCATGGCTGCAGGTTTGATGTGTGGCATACAGCAGGAAAAACAGGTTTCATTCATTGTCCAGATTAGACTGCGGTGAACAAGCATGGGGCTGCCTGGCAGGTATGCCACAGCAGCCAAGATTATATCATTTGCACCATATTATCCCTCAGCCCTCCTCAGACCTCCTTTTCCCTGTCCCAGTCTCCTCTCAAAAGGACAACTCATTCCCATTATTTTTTCTGCATTGGTCCTACTTTTGCTATATCAATACACAAATTTGTTTTGTTTTTATTGTTTCCTCAGTCGTCTCAGCCTTGTATGATGTTTCTGATGTGTACTGTTGTCCTTGCAAGATATCTCAAAAGGCTTCCAACACTCCTCTCTAATTTGCCGTGAAGTTCAGCACACTCTCACATAACTCCTATAAAACCCAGGCACCTCTCACAGTGATAACTGTAACCCTTGCCATCCTCTTACATTTTTATCTGTTATATCCAGCAGTTTCCCAAGCCATGTCCACCAGTTCTCCACATCCTGTGTGATCAGCTTAATCTCAGCCCAGGGCACTGCCAGTAGTGCAGTCGTAGTAATATTAATAAAACACTATGATCTGCTCATTCTTCTTCCTCAGTACATGACACTTATCTTTTCTTGGCTGGCCCTTCAGATCTTTTGATTTCTGTCTACCAAAGGTCCCAGACCTCATCAGACTCCACCAAAACCTCTCTCAAGGGTTAGTTAGAGAATGCTGTAGAGAAGCATTGCAAAGTTTGTGATGAGCCTGATCCAACACATATTAAAGGACAGTCTTTCAATTTACGCTTTCTCTAAACTTCAGTCATGCCCCTTGAGAGTAATTTATTCTCACAAAAGCGAATTGAATCTAATTCTTAACTTACATTGAAATCAGTATAACTTCAGTGAAGTCAATGAAGTGAAATCAGAATACAGCTAGAATAAATGAAAGAAAAATCGAGCCTGCTTTGTGGGACAGCAAAGAAAAAAGTCCATAATTGCTAACATTGGAATTGGTTCTTCTAAATGATGGACATCAAGCAAGCAGATATATTCAAAATCTATTCACTTGCATCTTACTTTCTTAACCCCATATGTCAATAAAAGAGCATCATTCTACCAATCACACTGCTATCTGCAGCCTTTAGATTACAGCTTTTATGGTGAGAAAATGGATGGCATCCCTTTGGAGAAATAAAGATAACAGGAAATATATTCACGGCTTCATAAGCAGAAATTCAGAGTGGAAATCTTGAATTAATTTACTTAGTTCAGATGTAGGATTGTATAAATGTTTGTCATTATTTCCAGTGTAAAAATGAAGGAAGGTTCATATAAAGAGAATTTGTCAGAATACTCATCACATTTCCATTATCTAGGAAAAATGTGACTTGGGATTCATTAAAGACAAAAGAGTGAGCAGCTAACTGACTTCCTGATAGTTATATCAAGATTAGTTAGAGTAATATAGCAGTACAGAATGTACAAAAGTGGTATAGATTTATTTATAATCACTCAGAAAATGGTACTGAAGAGATATTTTTGGCAAAAAGAAAAGAATGTGAGTTAAGATTAAGGTGCATATGTTTTTACTGGAAAAATGATTCTTCGTTTTGTAACTCATGTGAATATTGTCGTCAATACTGAGATTCTGGAATTCAAGCATTACTAAAACAATCCACTTTCTTCTTTAATAACGTCATTCTTGTTGTCTCTGCCTTGATAAGTGCATTAATATCACTAAAACTCCTATTTATTATCTCATTTAGCCCAGTAACTGAGAACGTCTTGAATGTGCAGGTATTTGTAGATGCACATTCAGTGTTGTTGCCTTCTTCAAATAATGTCTCTAAGAACATAAGGGCATTTACAACTAAGAATGACAATTGTTTTTTTATTCTTTTGATTTCTATTAGAAGCAAGGAGACCCATACTGGGATCAGGAGCTCTGCTATCTTCAGACACAATACAAAACCAGAACCAGACACCTTCAGAAATTATCGGAGAGTACATGTATGGCACTTGAACTCATCTTTGGTGAGCCTGGATATGTTGGAGAGAATGTGTAAGTGCATTTTGCTCTGTGCATGAGAGGTGAATATGAAGCATTTGAGATCTATTGCAGCCGTGGTGCACACACAGGTCACCCATCAGGCACATGGCTATTGAGTCCAGCACATCCTAGATGTGGGGAAACTAGCAGGCTGAGTTACCTCACTAGCAGCTGACAAGACAAAAATAAAGCCACATCAGCCAGTTAGAAACTTGCCAAGTGGCAGCCTTTACACTGTGATAGCCATTTGACAGATGGGAAAATGCACCAGAGTGCACAAATCCACCACACGGAGCATTTTCCAAGCAGGTGTGGGAAATGAATTCATGAGTTTGACTCCCACTTTAATACCTTAACTACAAGATCATTCTTCAGCTTGAAAAAGGAGATCATGTTGGGAAAATGTGGTATGGAAAATGCAAAGATATAAGACTCTACATAAAAAACCTGATATGAGTATTATTTCATTTTGTCCAGACTCACAACAAGATTTTAGAGGAATTTAAGTCCAACTTGTCCTCACTGAAATATCTGAATTTCAGGACACAGGTTCTGAAATTTTTCAAGGAATGAAATTTCCAAATCTGATCTAAAACTGAAAAAGGCATCTTGTTACAGGTTTCAGAGGCAGTATTTTTCATAGTTGTAAGGAACAGAGAAGTATTCGCAGCACAAGCCGTTCTTTTCAGGACTGAAATAGAAGCCAACACAACCCTCAGGTTACCATGTATTCAACAGCACTTTTTTTCAGAGGAGTGCTCTTTGTCTGAAAGCATCAGCTGTTACTATGGTTGCTAAACACTGCAGTAAGACTTTAATGTTTGCATGTGAATTGTCAAATTCTAATAATATAGACTGAAAAGTTATATGCCTCCTGACTGCTTCAGACTGAAGTTTTGTGGAGTATTTTACCTCTAACAATTCACAGCCTTTCTCTGAATGAGGCTAGGTTTTGTCTGTGTTAGAAATGCTGGTGACCTCTTCTTTCATAAGCTCCTGTCCTTAGAGAAGGCACTTGAAATTTGGCAGGAAGGTGAGAAACTGAAGTTTCACAGCTGCAGTGGATGTTAAAAGAAGCAGAACTACAAACATGTAAAATACTGTATCATGTTACATACTTGAAAAGAAACACCAAGTTATTCCTTCTTTTACTTTATTCTCTCTGCACCTTTGTTTGACAACTGCAAAATGCAGGTGCCACTATTTACCTCTCAAACCATCATGAAAATAAAAGAAAGTTTTTGAAAAGCTAAAAGTCTATACAAATAAGCACCCCTAAAAAATGAATTAAAAAAAAAAAAAAGTGAAAAATTAATTACTCTATTTGTACAAGCGGGTTTGAAAAATGTATGGTAAACAAAGTAGGAACCACTACAAAGAGCAAAGAAGTATTGAAGAACTGCTGTCTAAACAAGCCTCATCCTCTCTGTCTACAGAGGCAGAGATTTAGGAGAGAAGGCATAGTATATGGAAATACTTGTATGTAATGAAGATGTGATGAAGATGTATCATCATAGTACTTTATATACAAGACAAGCAAATTAAGGTAATACAGCCTGCAGGAACTCTGAGAACAGAAGAGCCAGCTTTTCTGATGGCAGGTGGAATTCTTAGGCATAAAAATGTCAACTGATATTACACATTAATATTACATCTCATCCAAATTTCACTAGCCTTTGATCTAAGTAGGTACCTAGACATGAATACAAACTTTTTTCCTGATCTCTTCTCTATAATAGTTTGGGTTAATTCAGCTCCAGCAACCCAAGCATCACTGACATTTTGGAAAAATTTGTGTCCTGATCCAATCATGACAGATCAGATCTTCCAGTCTCTTCCAAAAACTTTAATTTTGCACACCCACTAGTGAGATAATTAGGCTCTCAATCCTTTCTTCAGCAATTCCACAGTTTTTTTGCTTTTTAGTATTTACAGAGAGATTGCACAAAACGCTATGAAATGCCTTAAAAACACACAAACTAAATCATACAGCAGTGTAACCAGATTAGCTCATGTGTATGTGTGTCTACTTTATGATATGGAATAACGACAAGCATTCAGAATTAAGGCTTTAGGCTGTTATTGGTTGCTTTAGTATCCTAAGTCTGAAGATTTAGACATCATACCAGTCTCTCATCAGCTGCTCTGTAATCCTATAAGTGCCAAGGTGTTTGCCAGTAAAGACTCCTGACACCTGGCTTGCTGGCCATGTACATAGCTGTATCATCTATGGTACTGCAAAACTACACAATATTCTCAGTTAGGAATTCCTCCACTATCTTATTTCTACATCACTCATGGAGTATTGGGACCAACACAAAATACTGATGAGGGTTTTTTCTGTGATGGGTTGTCCCTCTTCACCCAGTGATGAGCACTCACAGCAGGTGTGGGAAAGTCAGCTTTGGCAGAACAAAAGATCGTGGACACCTGTTTCTCCCATCTGCATTTGCTACGGAAGACCCGAGGATTTCTGGAAATCCTCATCTCAGGCAACTGCAAGCAGGTCAACACCACACAGCAGAGTGTGCTTGAGTTAATTGGAACCCAAAAGCATATATCCAACAACAAAATTATTCTGCTTTTGGACTCAGCCTGGCTTATATGAAGCACAGTCTGCAAATACCAAGCTTAATTGCAAAGAGAGCCATCTCAGGCATATCTGCTCTAATTGATTTATATGTAATTGCTCTCTTTTCTGGTGTTATGTCAGCCATCAGGACAGCTTATGGACATCAGGGAGTCCTATGTTTCCTTAGGAACAGAAATGGTCCTCTTCTTTACATTTTACATGGCCAGACACACTTGACTCTAGTACTGTACAAACCAGGTAAGTCTCTGACATGGCTTTTTGTCTGCAAATAGCAAGTTAAGTTGTTTGTAAATATAAGAAAAAGGTGTAATTATATATCATAAGAAATATTTCTCATGAATTTTTTTTTTCATTGTAGCCTTTCTGATGCTTTTTTGACATTGCACAGTTGGTATTTTAAGTCATTCGTGCCACCACTTACTAAATAAACATGTGAAGCATTTTTTAGATCTCAGATAAATTATATCAATTTTTCTTTCTTCTGCTGTGAGGTTGCCCATATTAAGCAGCCCTGTGACTCAGTTAATCTTTGCAAAGGAACCATAACACCAGTAATAAAATGGGAAATGAGCACACTGCAAACAACACCTCTATTCAGAGAGTCTAGAGAAGCAAAACAATTTCAGAAAACTGTAGCCATTAGTAAAAATAGCAGATTACCTGTGACAGCTAAACAGATATATGCACAATATCTTTGACAGAGCTTTCACAAAGAATTTCCAGCTGACTGTAAAAGAAAGATACACGATGAGTTTTAAAGGAAAAGCAACCGGGACAAACACTTTGGAAGGACGGACATCAGTGTCAGCTTCCCAGGCCACAGAAAACTCATGGAAACTGCCCATAGAATCCCTGGTGGGTATGGTCCTAACTGTTCTATAAAGCAGCACTTGCTCACCCATCTTACATCAGTCAAGGGTATGAAGGAGACAGAAAGGAACGGGTAGGGGTTTGAAGAACAATAGCTTGGCCAGTTTTTGGGGATCACTGGCATCTTGTAGATGGTTTAAGTTTATACGGGCTTAAAATGCTGTCAAACAAATTAACAAGAGAAAAATCTATCAAGGCTTTCCAACCAGGCACACACCTCCTCTGATCCCTCAGGTTCCTGAGCCAGACAAGTCCTAAGGCTGGGAGAGGACCATGGGCAAGCATCACTGTCACACCCACCCTGTGCTTGTATTTCCCCTTAGACACTCACTGCACCCCACAGAGACCAGAGGTGTCAGTGGGCCCAGCCTTATTATGAAGGAGTTGCCAAACACTCCGGCAGACTCCAGGTTTCTCTAACCTGTGGCAGTGCCAGGGAAAGCAGCAAGGCAGCCATAAGGAGCATGAAGCCAGGTACATCCAACCAGTTCCTGCACCACAGTAGCTGATCACTGCAGTGTTTCTGGACCAGGGCCTGTAAAGGCTGCTGGAGTTTGTGTCCAGGCACCAGTCCCTGCTGCTAAATTCTGCCTGAGCATTTCTCCTGTGGACAGCAAAAGAAAACAGTGGCTGCCAACAACCTACAGAAAGTACTAATCCTACTCTGCTAGCTGCCTGTTGGGAGACAAACACCTAATTTTTATTGTGACTACAGTAACTCTTACTGCCACAATGTGCCGTTTAACAGGGATGCTGAGACAGAGGAAAAGATTTTTACATTACTTGCAAAAGTAACGGTAAACTGTGGGGATCTTTGGAGGCAAACCGAAGCTGAGTGGACTATAATAGGTCATGATTTATGCACTTTGTGGTTTATGCCTCTCCGTGAGAGGAAGTCATAGGGCAGGAGTGCAGTCCAGACCTTTCTACTTCAGTTTGGACAAAGAAGTCAGCAGTCGTCAGACAAGTGCTTGCAGTAAATGTAGTTAACAACAAAGACTAAAATGGTAAACACAATATCACAGATCATTCAGGGGCTCATATTGATTCTAAAATAATTTCACCTCCAACATTGCATATGTCTAGTCTTTGTCAAGTATTACTTATGCCAATTCATGTGGTATAATTGAGCTGCATTTGCTGGGGTTTTGTTTATTTCTCTTTGCAGGGTGACACCTGTATTCATGAATATTTTACCACTTCTGTCAGAGATTCTTGTAGCCCTAGAAGAAAATTGTTATATTACAAGTGTATAGGTGAATGTTGCAATTTGTAGGCCCTGGTCAAACAGATATTAAGTGTCTGGGATGATTCTTACACACGTACCAATGTAATTGACAAACTCTAGAATTTGTGATCTGGCTAGGACTTAATAGTAGCATCTAAGTACTTGATGTCTTCTCATGGTTATTCATGTGAAACCCATTGTAAGTCTTAATGCTCACCTATCACTAGTTATTAACACTGAAACACAGAATCACAGGAAAATTCAGATTGGAAGAGACCTCAAGAGGTCAGACCAGGGTCATCTGTAAGACCAGACCAAGTTGCTCAGGGCTGTAACACATGGGTCTTGGAAACCCTCAAGGGTGGAGACTGCACAATCTCTGTGGACAGTCTGTGCCACTGATCCACTATCCTCATGGGGAAAAATTTCCCCTTACATCCATTCTGAACCTCGTTTGTTTCAGCGTCTGTTGTTCTTCATCTTCTAACTATGCATTACCATGAAGAACCTGGCTCCATTTCCTTGATTTTGTTCTCATGGGTACTGGAGGCTGCTACTGGGTCCCCCCAAAACCACTCCTTCTCCAGGCTGAACCAACCCAGTTCTCCCAGCCTCTCCTTGCAGGGCAAGTAATCCTGCACCTACCATTGCAGAAATCCTGCACTGGGCTTGCTCTGTTTCATCAACATCTTTCTTGCATTGTAAGTGAGATAAAAATAACATGTAAGTGTCAAAGTTATCTATAACTGGGATGCTGATCTTAAACATTCCTGTGGGAATACTTAAACCAAACCAGTCAGAACTGGTGAAGTGGCTATGTGCTAAGTCAATGCTCAAACTTGCTCTCATTTGATTTACAAAATAAGATTTGAAAAGTGATGACGTGGTTTTGTCACCATAAAACAACAACCTCCTGGAGTTTCTGTGCACTATCAAAAATGGAAAGCAGAGCTCACAGCAAAGTATCACAGTGACAGCTCACAAAACCCTCAGTTCACTGGCAACAGAAATATTTTCAAATGCTTTTTGTCAATAAAACACCTCGAAAGCTTTCCTAATAAACCCCTGTGGGTTTCCTTGCATGGAATACTGCATTTTTTTCTGGAAATTAACTTTGTAGTGGGTGGCCAGCTTGCCGAACTTCTAAACTTTGAAGTCAGTGAAAACAACACAGATGGAGGGGCAGGAGATTACACATACTGGAGAAAAAGCTTTCATGAGCATAGTTTTAGCCCAGGAGTAGATGTGGTAGAAGGAAGAAGCAAAGCAAAAAACAGCTACATTTTAAATTGCTTTTACATTCAGGTAGCTCTAAGTTACAGTAGTAAAAAACAATGCAGCTCCTTGTTTGACCTTTCAAATGCCCCCACTTCAGCTCTGGGTTCATCTTATTTATGTTTGCTTTTTATTAATATTCCAGAAAAATGTATTTGTTGGTAGGAAAGTTTGCCAAAAGAATAAATTTCATAGGTGGAAATTCAATTCCAGGAAGTTAAGAGGGCCTCATTTTGGACATTCCCAGATGCCTGAGAAGAGCAGATTGTAAGTCATGATCAGTTATTTCCACCTAAAACTTGCTTTGAAGAGTAATACTGTCCAACAAGAAACAGAAATTGTATCATATGCCCTATGTGAGCAATAAAACCAGCTCAGTCTTCAACGATAAAAACATATGAAACTCAGCTAACTAACACTGTATTTCCAACTGCACATTTTGCAGACATGACTTCTTATAGGCTGTATCTCCTTTAACATGTCAAGGGTGAGGACACCTTCACCTTTGCAGACTATTCTGGATTTCACATAGGAACTGTGTTATTCTTTCAGAAGTTTTCTTTCTTAACCTTAAATTTTGTTTGGGTTGCTCTGTGTTCTCTGGTTTCTTTGTTCTTTCTGGGTTTGATTTTGGAGAGAAAGTAAATTTTATTCTTTCTGTGCCTTTCCTTTGTTTTTATACCAAGTATTCTAGCTTTTCCTCTTTTCCTTGTTTTATTGACTTACTTTCTTGATTTTTTTCAATATTGTTTCTGTTTACTTGGGATGTGTTTTTCCCCTTCCCAATTATATATTTTTCTTTCATGCTCTTTTTCTTTGCTCTGGCTTTCCACTTCATTCCCCTGCTAGTATGTTTGTTTTTCAGATTGTGAAACTTCTTTAGGCTATGACTTCTATCAGCTGATGGTACTGAGAGGAACGATATACAATAGACAGGTCCTCTGGGACCACTGTTTCAATACACTGAGAATGCACCAAGGACTCAGGCAGACCTAATCATATCGCACAGTTTGATTACAGTGTGATTACCCTGGAAGAGGGTTGTTTTCTTTCTCCCACCAAAGAGAGGTCAGTAGTCAGCAACGAATAAGAGAAAATTTGAATGACATCAGACAATTGAAATACTTTCTAAATAATGGATTCACATCCTGGCTATACAAACTAAGAATGTATTCCTATTATTGCTGAACTCCTTAGGAGCTGTATTGAGCCCTCAGAAAAGCCCTTTCACATGGGAGCAGATGTGCAAAAGAAAGCATTTAAAGAAAATTAACTTTTTTTTCCCCAGAGTTATAGAATGTAGATATAAAATGGCAGCATGGGAACATACACCGTAGTAACTGCTCCAACTCAGAAATGTGCTTTATATAAATGTACTCAGAAGAGCAGATGTCTATAAATACATGGGTTATGTCATCCTTATTTTAACATGGACCAAGCTGAGGTCCCTACTTCTTTCTAGGAAAACAAGTTAAGAGCTAAAGAAAAAAAAAAAAAAGAAAATTTACAAAACTCAGGTGCCTGGCTGCTACTGATTTCAAGGGGAATTAAATGCATAATTTTTTTTTTCAATATCTGGAACTTGGTACCAAACCTTTCCTGCTCCAGGACGTGGGATGCCCTGTCCCCTCCTAGGTATAGCAGGGACAGCAATGGCAGCCCATGGCATGTCCTGCTGGCCCTCTCAGCTCCTTGTATGAAGAAGCCCTTCTGGGATGTGTGACTCATATAAAGCAGTCTGGAAGACCCCAGAAGTCCTCTGCTGAAGGCAGTTGGTATTTCTTAGGTACACTGAACTTGGTCAAACTGTGCGCATAAACAAGACAGATGTGTGGGAGGAGGTCATGGGAGAACTTGGTGCTTTAAGGGCATCTCTACTTACTCATGCCTAGTAAATATACACATAGCTGTACTTTCTACATGACATCTAAGATGCTAAACACATTCTCCATCAGCTGCATGCTGACCATCTCCACGATGCATCCCTGACACATTCATCACTATGTTGAGGGACCAGAGACAGAGGTCACCCCCAGGAAAAACAGGCTGCTACAGTCAGGATGGGACAGAAGAGCCATCCATGTCTTCTACATTGTTCTTTTCTCCCCATCCCACAGAGATGATATAGTCTTAGTGACTTATGTGATTTGTGTGGAATTTGGGGCAGGGAGGGGTTGTCACAAATTTAACACTTTGGCATCATTATGGCTTTTATAGGAGCAAGGTAATTGTAAAGAAAAAGCACAACTCTGCTTTCAACACAGTAGCTAGGCAAACTGGGAACAGTGAGACATATAAAATTCATACAACAGATAAATGGGTATTTCTAGGAGGAGAGTGTTCAAAAAATTTTCTTTGTAAACAAGATAATCTCGAGATGACCATGCTGGAGATCACAGATAAAAACAAATAGTAATAAAATTTATAACTTATTTGTGAACTTCCAAGTATTTTATACTTTTTCATAAACACCGCAAGCACAAAATATGAGAGTTCATTCATTTCCCGAGAATTTTTATTATTGCTTCTCTAGAACACCTGGCTTATTTCCTCATTCAGTTTAAGACCTTTCATCATCTCTTTATCTAATCTCAGAACAGCATGGGATCCTACTTTCACTCATCTATCTTACGTGTTTTGTGGAAGCTGATAGCAATATAGGGAGAGGAGTTAAAGATACGATTCTAATGAAAAGCAATGATCAAAATATTTGGTACACTATTTGGAGTACAAAATGAAGGCTACAATTTAAAATGCTTCATGGGCTTTTTGTATGCTTTTGTCTAGATGTCTACATAATAATGTATGTTATCTTCTTGGCCACCAAGGTGGCAATTTACCACATGGATGTTATTGTTCGGTTGTTTCAGCAAGATCTTGGAACCACAAGCTACAACACAACCCTGAATGGCATTTGTTACAGGCTTTTCCTCCCATATATAAGACTACACGTACAGATTTCTTTTTAAATGGATTTGGGTTGCCTCTGGTTGTACAAAGAGATTGATTCCTCTGAAATGAGAAAGCTCTGGTGTACCGCTTTGTAAGACTGACGTGGCAACATGACAGACATGGCTTTGTGTGAACACATTATTTATTAGATTATGAGAAAACTCAAACACTGTCATGTGCTGAGGGAACACCATATATCCTCTCTAAAGGAAAATCTGGCTGTGCTGGTGAACAGTAAGGCAGATCCCAGGAGACATGCCACACAAGTGATGCACAGGGACTGTAGATGAGGATTTTCCTCACCTGTTGTAGTGTTTGTCCATACTTTATTTTCTCTTTATGTAGTGCTCTGTAATTACTTTTTTTTTTCAGTCAAAAGTTTCAAAAATCTGCTTAGATGAGTGAAGATAGCTCATCCCTCACATACTAAAAAAGGGCTAACACAATAAAGGACAAAGTTGTTCACAAATCAGCTCCTCCTCTTCAGAGGGAAACTGGAACCCTATGGAAGAGACATATATTTCACGTTAAAGGCTAGGAGATAATTAATTCATAAAACTAGTGATTCAGATAACCAGATGAGCAGAAAACAATTTAGTGCTAGATAAAAAGCAATGTTGCACAAAGTATGTTATAAATCCTACCTTTTTCTGGAACTGAAGGCAGCAGCCTGTGCAGATGCCTCCATTCCCACGGGAGCCCAGGGCACTCCTTCCTGCACCCCTGCCTGTACCCCTGCCTGCACCCCTGCCCGCGGACAGACTTGTCCCACTGTGTGGCAGAATGCAGCTCTGACCTTCTCATTTTAATTACCTGGCACCAGAGTACTTGTGGCATTGCTTTTTCTCCTAGGCTGCATTTTGGGACATAATGCCTAAAGCCCATCTAGCAGCAGTTAGAGGCATACCTACACCAACATAAACATGTTGGTGCCATCTAATTCAGGTAATTAACTGAAGCACTGCGTCACCCTGATGTGTCTATGTTGCTTCTGGGTCCAGAGTTCACAGGCTTGCAGTTATTTAAGATCCCTGCATCCCACTCTGCTGTGAAGGTGGATATACTCTGTCTCTCTCATTAGTCTCAGCCAAAGATTTTGTTTCTTCACCTTACCTAAGTAAGTTTTTCTATTATTTATTTACCTGACTGCAGTGCACATCCTCATGACCATACATCCTCATTACTGTTCTGTCCTTTTATAAAACCTGTACCAAGCTTTCTCTTCTTCTTATAGATTGTGTAAAGGACTCCTGAGTGTTGAATAACAGATCAGCTGATTTCTGAGCTTATTCTGAAGTAACTAACAGCAAAGGCACTGTTGCACATAACTAATGAGAGTGAGAGCCTTCCTCTGGGTCTCATCTGCACTCCCATATAGTTTACCCTTATTGCCATCACTGCATTTGAAATAGGATTTTATTGCAGTGACTCTAATACTGTCAAACACACCACCACCACCACTGTCACCACCTTTGAATAGCTTTGAGAAGTGCAGATGGGACCACACACTGAATTCTCTGAGCATTTGTTATTCATTGGAATTTTTTGAATAATCCAGATGAGTAATATTTGAGCTATAGACTGCTCACAAACCATCCACTCCTGCTATCAATGTTCATCACTCCTATTGTGTGGCTTGGCTGCCTAAGTCTCTGCTCTTTGATTTTTAAATGGAAGAATAACAACAAGGGAATATGACCATGAATTTTCACATAAAGCATAATTTTTGCTAAAATTTGTTATTTCAAGACGTGTAGTTCAGATACCTGAGAGGATCTGCGTTTTCATCTGAAAGGACTTACACGCTCTTCAGCTCTCCCAGGGAGCTAACATTGACAATCCCACCAGGTTTACAATTCGGCGGTGGGGTTTTGCTTCCTTCATATCTGAAGACATCTCTTGATGTGAGGCAGCAAAGAAATTATTATGGTTATATGTTAACAGCATGCATGCAGCTCTCTCTGCAAGGTCAAGAAAAGCTTGTGTGCTCTCAAGCTCCTCTGCTTTTTTCTTCTCACTCCATTAATCTAATAAAAGATGTTGCCTCTCCTTATTACCTCTATTCACTTTCTGAGGGAACAGAAGGGAGCCAGGGCATTTGCATATTGAACAGAATAGAAATTGTTGCATGAAGCTCCCCAAAGAGCAGATGAAAATAGGAGCATTTATTTGCAGCTGCCAGTGAAAAGGAGATATGTGAAACTTCGCTAGTACTTTGCCAGAATCTGGAAATCAGTGGGGAACAAGAGCCCTGAGAGCTCTTCCTGACGTGGGGAGCAGATGAATGAAGGAGCCAGTACATTTAGAGATGCCACAAAACATTTGGACATGCCAAGAAACAAGCAGGCATTAGAGGTCAGTGCTTTGGACCATTAAAAATCCTGGAGAAGGGGAAATGGCACTTTACTGGGAGTGGAGCTGAACTGTCAGAAAGTGACGGGGTTGTGGGGCTTTCCAACTCATTGTGTTTCTAATGAAGTAACATCAGAGTAACGAGGATGTAGCCAAAATTGTGAGCAAAAAATAAAGTTGCCACAATTAAATATCTGCATCAGACTCTGGGTTTGGAGGGGTTAAGAGCTCTAGTTTCAGCCACATAGAGCAAGAAAACTATAGTCATGTGAAAAAAGTAACTCAGCAATGCATCCTTGACAGTGGGAATTGATTTGTTTTTGAAAATGTATTTTCCCTGCAATGTGGCAGGATGTTGGGGAATGAGGAGAACAGAAGTTAGATAAAAATTGAATGCTTCAAGAGACATGGTTGTGCTGTGACAAGCCATGGGCCATCGTTTTATTCTTGTGCAGGGCAGCACTTGCCCAAAGGAGGGCATGAGAAGGGATGTGGTGCTGCAAAGTGGCTGAGCACCGCTGGCAGAAAGCGGCTTCTGCTGCTTACAGGCTCCTTCCCCTTCTTCAACCAAAAGTCACTCCTCAATTTCCATGCAGGTCAGTCATTAAATTGTCCCATCATTACCCTTCACCACTATGGGAACAGTGTCCCTGTGGGAACTGAAAAATGAATCACCATAAAAATTCATAAATTTTGAGGTAGGCAGGTAGGTGACCAACTGTACACACATTTGTGATCACATTCAACACAGGAGGTTTCAAATAAATTTCCCTACCTTGTTTCTGAGATATGTGAATCTATTTCTATACCTGGGAGAGTAACATGGGAGTTTGTGAGCTGATTTATACTTCAGACCAAACAAAAGACTTTGTTTCTCTCAGGGATGTCTCATCTGAAACATATGGCATATTTCAGTTTGCATTTACCTAAAACTGATGTCATCTTTAGAGATACCAGGGTAAAGACTGTCTTAATATAGCTTCATAGCATCATCTGAATGATATTAAAAGAAAACTATACATATACAATCCATGCCTGCAGGGAAAAGATATGCAGTAAAATTCTCAATTATGTTGTCCTTACAACAATGAAAGTCAGTAAATCACCGATTAAAATCAGTTCTGAAGCTTTTCTTCAGAAAATGGGAGTAGACTACTCTGATGTGATGAGTTTGTAAGAGCAAAGTGTGTTGCATTTCTGGAAGAGATTGTACCATATTTTAAATATTATATGTTGATAAAGTTGAAGTTTACAAGTGGTAAGTGATGCGTCTCATCACAACTAAAGGAATCAAACCTCCAGCAATTAGACTGAAACAAAACAGTTCCTGAATTTTCTAAAAACATAATCTCCCATACAAGTCTGAAAGTTTTTAAGGAGAATACCCTGTCTTGCCACTGAATACATCATAAATAAATAAAAGAATTGTCCTAGCACTGAATCGTTCTGAAATCTTCAATATCAGTCTATACAAAAGTTTAGAGGTTTTAAATGGCCAAAAATATTCGAGTTATTTAGCAATCTGGTATCAGATAAACATGGAAAGCAGCAAGTGATTTTAACCGGAACTCATTGACTTGCAATGAGGGCTGTGCAGGAGGCAGATGTTCCATTTCACAAAAGATTTTGTGGTTTCCAATCTTGACTTGGTTCTGAATCTAAATGAAATATAATAAAATACAGAAAGGAAAACACTGAAAAGTTTTCATTTCAGATTCATTAAAACATTTCCATTTGCTTTTACCCATTTTTTTTCCCTTTTGCATCATGAGTTATCTCTCTCCCCCATCCTTGGCTATGTTCATGTTAATGATCTGTCTTAACTCTTGTCTATCCACTTTCTCTTCTTAATCTCTTCATTTAACTGCTCACTGGACAGTTCAGTTCTTGCTCTTCTTACTTCAGAGACTACTTTTGTCAAAGATTTTATAGACCTTTGTATGTCTTACTCCATCACCAGCTCTCCAGCCTCATTCTCTGCAGCCTGGCAGCTACTTCCAACACTGTCATCTGCAGCCTTCTTCTCCAAAGCTTGTGCTTTTTTCACATTGCCAGCTTTCTAACTCCTGCTTTATAGCAAAAAAAGTCCTCTGTGGTTACACCAAGTTCTCCTTTTCTTCTCTAGCCATGTAGAATCAGTCTCTTAGTGACAAACTCAAATATAATTGCCATGTTACTTTGACCTAACAACCTTTTTCTCTAATAAAGTCCACTCAGCCCATCTGCACTAACAGGGTGACTTATCTTTGTGTCCATCAACATCTCTGCTACTCACCTTGTGGCACAATTTTCAAGGCAATGAAACAGAAGAGCTCTACCACAATACAGCACAAATTTACCTTGCTGATTCCATGGTTTTCCAAAGACATCTTTCATTTTAAAGTTTTCAATTGACAACTTTCAAGTTATGGATGAGTGGAAGATAGTACAGGGATAAACATCTCATCAGTTTTACTTGGAATTTTCTGAGTGCTCTGATACAGCCAAGACTGACACCACCACACATTAGAACCTAAATTCACAAAACAGAGAGAAAAGCGAGTATAAACAGAAGATACTTACCTGCAGTCACACAGCAGCTCTGCACCAGATTGCTTTACGTGCTGTCAGAGTCCTGAATTACTGATTCAAACGTACACAAGGAATATAGGCCTGTGTGCGTAATTAACATATTGTTCTACCAACTCTCTACAAAGTTAAGGAAAATAAAAGGAAAGATTTTTAAGCTTCCACAATCCATTGCTGAGAGCATTCTTGGAAGTAAAACCCTTGTTTCAGCATTTATTTTATGCCACAGCTTCTTCAGCAGCAGATTTGTAAAAATGTCCAGACATCTAACAATGATTACAGGTTTCCAATTACATTTCTGAGAGTGCGTTTATAAATTCTGTCATGCAGTTCTCTGTAGCATTTAGGACTTACATTATTTTCTTTTTCTCTACTCTTCATTTCTTCAGTATTATTTTCTTGATTTTGTCCATTTATTTTTTGCAAAATATTATGTGGCTCTTGAGATCATAGTAGTCTTATAAAACTGAGTAGGGCTTTCAGAGTGTCAGAAAACCTGAGAAGAAATATGTCCATCAGGTCCTTCCCTATCAGCAAAAAGAAATCTGACCCCACAAAAATAACACTGATGAATGTCAGGATGGTCTGAAGCTTGAGGTGTAAACTTCACTGCCGTGGCAGGGCTCTAGCATGATAAATTCCCTAAATTAGAGCTGTCGGTGGTCAACAATGATGAATGGGTCTTCAGTAAAGCTGCTGTAGCAGGTTTGTATACAGTTTTCTACTGTGGTGTGTCATGCACACTTGTGCTGCCTTCTCAAGCAAAGGTATTTTGGCTTCACAGTGTCAAAATTCAGTACTGTGCCTGCAATAACTGGTGCTCCAGAATTTCAGTCCCAGTTGCCTAGAACTGCATGTCTCAAAGAAGGCATCTTGGCTTCCCATAGTACAGAGAACCCAGTAGCTTCAGATGAAAGTGCCTCTGGTTCACTTGGTGCTGTTGTTAGGTGTCCTGGGGACTCAGCAAGCACAATGCAGCTGCCTAACCTGCACGTCAGTGATATTGTAAGGTTTATGCATTAGACACAGTGCTGGAAAGGGGTATACTCTTTGAAACTCTCAGATTAGACTTTCTCCAGGAGTGCAGGGAATGATGTTGAGTATTCCTATCCCCATCAGAACTACTGCTTTCCTTCGAAGCAGTGCTGTGCTGGTCTGGTGATGTGTGCTGTGAGGGAAGGGCTGTGCTGTCTCCCCATGCACAGATATTGTCAATTCTGGATGCAGATTGCAGCAGAAAACAGCTTGTAATGGACCTGTGTCAAGATTTGGTAAGCACTCTAAATGACCACGTTATCTCTTGCCCATGCAGAAAGGAAAAATAAAAGTAAATAACTCCAAGCTAAAACCCATACCATTGCCTTCACAGTGAGAGTGTTGGCAATGTATCGGTGCTGTTCATTTGTAATAAATAGCAGCAGTCTTCTTCCATGTCCTGGCTGGGCACTTACTTAAGCAGCAATGATTGGATTAAAAAGTGTCATACAAGCATTGTTGCCCACAGCATCTGATGTCTTCGATGTAAATGAAACAGGAAGCCGTTGTTCTCCATTGTGAACTGATGTGCAGGGAAAGTGAGATCTGCAGAGATGGGATTCAGTTGTGGGAACTTTGTGGGTGTTAAATGAACCTGCTTTGGAGGGCTGCCAAGGGAGGAGATGCAGGAAAATCTGATGAGAGATACCAGGCATGAGAGTTAATTGTGTTTTCGAGGTTGGAGAAGAAGCTAAAATTAAACCATTATCAAAGAAAAGCCTTGGACAGCTTGTTTTAAAACAGAGTTAATGGCTGGAGCCTGCAGAAAACCTAATTAAAAGGGAAAAGAAAACAAATGAGTTTTAGGACTGTGGCAATGCATTCAGAAACAGTTTTATATATGGATTTTCTGCTGTTCCCTGCTGTATTTCTGTGGCTTAAAAAAAAAAAAAAAAAAAAAAGCCATTGTGGCAAAGTACATTAAAAAAGCTAGGTAAGAGCTATTTTGCATAAATCCCGTTGCTTATTTTGATCATCACAAGTGATGGCTAGGAAACAGACTGTTATCTCAGAGGTGATTCCGAAGCAAAGGTGCCAGCTGCTCTGCCCTTCAGTTCACAAGACTGCAGCAAGCTTAGGACGCCAACAAAAATGGACCAAATGTAAACACAACTGCCCTGAGATGGAATGTATGAACCACTTTTCTCCCAAGCCCTGTGACTATGGGTGGGAGTTATACTATCTAACTTCACATGCCTGCTCTCTAGATGTTTACATTTAAACACATCTCCATGACCTACCTTTATATCTGAATAAGAGAGATAGGCATTTTCAAGGTGTGATTCGACTGGCTTAGTTAGATACCTGCTTTAGGATTACATGAATCATACCCTAAAAGTGCTTTCTCTGCTGACATGTTAAAGCAATCTAGAGAAATAGCTCTGGTGTAACTGTATTTACATCTGGTCAGACTTAACATAATGCTGTGAATCACCTGGAAGGCATACTTAGCATGGTTTTGAGCTAGTTTCTGTTCTGACTTCCTCAGAAATACCAGCCCTAGAGAGAAGCAAGGACTGCTTTGCCTTACTGCTGTGCTCTTCACTTTCTGTGCTCAGTGGGGGATGAAACAGTTTCCAGCAAAAGTTTATCCAAAACCTGAGACTTCTCATGGTTCCTCAATTGCTTAGAAATGATTCTTGTCTTCAAAAGCATGTCTGATTCCTGTCCTGGCCCTGCATAAGGCTTACCCTGAGACTTAGGAGTCTTCAAATTCAGCTTTGTACAATTGCCTAGGTCAGCCCTAAGCTCTTGCTGTGTTTGAGAAATTTGAATGGGAATTTTGCTAGGAGAGAAACTGGTTTGGCCTCCTGAAAATTCACCTAATGACTGGTTTATAGACTTCCATGATGAGAAGGGCTATAACTGGCTTGTCATAACATTGTCATAATGTTTCCTTTTTAAGTCACTCGCAATTATGCACCAGTGTAATTTTATCACTTTGGAGTTCTCCATGGTCTAAGGAACATATTAGAGCACCAGTGCCATACACAGACAGCTGTTTCATTAGCTGCCCTAAATTTCTCTGTGTTACAAAACTCTCACAGAGATGAAGATAAGTGATGGACATTTCTGGCTACACCAAACCAGAGTGAAATAAGCAACAGAGGAATTAGACATCATGAAAGGCCAGCAGACCGTCTAATATACTGACCTGTGTCTGATAGTGGCTAGTATGAGCTCTTTCGAAATCAAGCAAAATAAATCATTTAACAGGGAACTAAAGAGTTACAGGTAAAGGGGTTTTATCTCCCACAGGTAGTGATTATTACAGATCTTAGGCCAGGAGACATTTATACCCTTGATGTTTCTGTCCTAATTTAGGGTTCCCATCCTTCTTCAGTTCTACCTAACTTTTTCAGAAGTCCTTGCTAGGAATTAATTCCAACATTAAATTATTTATTACAAGAAAATGTTTCCTTTTATCAGCTTTAAATGGATTGCCTCTAGTTTCATTAGATGTCTTTTTGAAGTTTTGAGGTGAGGGTACACACATGCCCACTCTGCCATTTATTGCTTTATACACCTGCATCAGGCCACTGCTTATTGAGGTCCCTGCTAAATTAATCCATTCCATTCTCATTAGATGCCTCTCATAAATTCTTCCTGTGCCTAATAATTTTCATAGCCTGTTTCTAAGCTTCCTTCAATTTATTTTGTATCTCAAGCTAAAACACTATTCAAAGTGAGTAGATAATGCTATTTTCTTATACTATCAGCTTGCTTCTCCTTTTCAAGTGTTGTTGGCTCCTTTCATCCTTCAGAAGGGACTGAGCTGGAAAGAATGGTCTTCAGCAGGACTTCCCATCTGACTGCAGCAAACTCATGAGGGGGATGTGTTGATGGAGTTGCACTCCTTCAGCTTGTATCCCTCAGAAGGCAAGAAAATGGGATTATATAACATGTGAGCAGCGAGTGTCGCTGGGCTGTAGTACAGGATTCAACCATACCTCCAAGCTTGCACCCCTAGGTACAAGCAGGGGCTTTAATATCAAGAGATACTTAAAACAAAACAACAAAAGTTAAATTCAGTGTTAGAAAGAACATAAAAATAATTTTTGTCCGAGCTGGTATGTCTTCTAGTTACAATGTGAAAATCAGGCATAGGCAGAAACATCCCACACCAGCTCTCAGACCTGAAGTGCAGCAACTTTTCCTGCATAACACGATAGCACTAAGCACATCAGGTCTTCTCAGCTCATGAACTTAAGTAAGTTTTTTTTTTAATAAGCAAGCGTGCAGAGCACAAACAAATATTTTTCCAAAACTAACATTATGGCATTTCATCTTGAGCATCTCAGGCATCATCAACTCTATTTTGAAACATTACTGTAGGGTTGCATTTAATTTTTTTAACTGCTATTAATCCAAATATAAATTGTCTACATTAAAAACAGCATCAATAAAGTGGGCAGTAATGTAATAAAAATATCAGAGTAAACAAATTGTTCATAAACTGGCTGTGATGAATTATGGACTGACAAAATAATTTTTCTAATCTTTTTTGATAGTCAAATATAAAATTCTCTAGAGAAAAACTGAGGGAGAAAGGAAAGGATTGCCAGTCTGGTTAGATCCAAATGCACGGTAACACCTGAGGATTTCTTTTATTTATATTCTCAGAAGTTAAGCATCCAAATATATGTGATGAACAGCCTCTGTGTCTTTGAATCTCATCTGTAAGATAGGATCATCCTTCTGTATCTTGTAGCAGTGACATGTGCATTGAAGTCACTAGTGACACACTCAGGTATAAGGCAGGCGAAGGGAGCATCTCCATGGGCAGCTGCGTTCTCCTCCTCCAGGGCAGCAGAGGTTCAATAGGTCTTATCTCACTTGCAACTAAAATCTGAGCTGGCTCTGATGAAAGCCTCCTGGGAGAATTATGATCCTTGTTCCCTCTGGGCTGCAATGTGGTGCTCGGGCAGGAGCCTTTTGCTGTTTACAGTGGGAATCTGACAAAGCCACCTCTGAGCTGCAGGACTGAGCTGTTGGAGGAGCTTCAGCCTGGCAAGAAAAACCAAGATAGTTTTGTGGTTGATTTCAGAGTGAGGATTGCCTCGGTCCCTTTGTTGGGCTGTAAACTGTATCACTTCAGAGGACGCAAGTGTGCACAGTCTCTGAAAGTCACACAAGAGTTAATGCAACTGAGTGCTCAGTTTCTGTAAGGGTTACAAAAATAACAAGTGTTTTTCTACCTTTCTATTATTTGTCATGAAGAATTAAGCCACCTGGAATAATTAACTCACAAAAGCTCCCTGTGTAAGTGCTGGCAGGCAAGGCATGTTGAACTAGGAAAACTTCCACAGCAAACTTCATATTTGAAGAATATGAAAAATACCTGAAGTTTTTTAGTAGATTTGAATAAAGGCAAACAGAAAAAAAGACAGCAATCATGGAAATGTGCATGCTATAATCAGAAATACTTGCAGTAAAGATAACATGAAATCTACAGGGAATAATTTATCAGCTTTTTCATTTATGAACAGTTTATATTTTTCTTTTCAGCACATTGTTGCCTCTTTTCAGAGAGAAAAATGATAAATCTAGGGGTTTTTTCCTTCCTCTCCCATAAAACATTATTTTTCCTTTCAGTGCTCTGATACCGTTTATAACTGTTGGTTTTGCCTTGAATGCTTTGCATTGTTCACACATGGAAACCTCTGTTGTTTGGGTATTCAGCAAAGGAGGCCAGAAAAGCTGTGAAGAGCAGCAGCAGCGTGGCAGGGTGAGTGGTGCAGGGGAGCTCCAGGCAGTGGGGGAGTTTGTGAGGCTTTCTGTAGGAGAAAATAAAGTTCTAGAGTTAGGAATGCAGCTGACAGAGGAATAGAAAATGGTACAACAGATTGATTGTGACGTTTCTTGTGTCGAGGTAAAAAAGGTCATTCATGTGGACAAAAATGCAGTTCCATGAACTGAAAGCTGAGATGCACCTGAAGTAATATAGCAAGAGCAGGACAGGGAAGAGCTCACAGGTTTGGACAAGGGGATCATCTTCATCTCTGGGACTCTGTAATGTCAGAAATCCACCCTGGGGTTGCAAGCCAGAACATTTCCTACAGAGAGCTCCCTCTTGCCAGTCCACCTTCCAAAAGGAAATTCTGGACATGGCTATGACAGTTTTTATTTCCTCTGCTGTCTTATTAATCTTCTGTGCTCCTTCTTGCCCATTTTCCCTCTTTTTTTTCTTATTTTCTGTACACTACATCCTCCCACATGCAGCATGTAGGCATCTCTAGATTATTAATGTGTTATTCCAGCAGACAGATTTTCATATCTCTTGCAGGTGTTTGCGAGACCTATGTTCACTCATTGTGAAAGTACAGTTTCAAATTTGCCCTTGAAATGTGAAACAATCAATGTTGGCAGCATTTATTCCTTCCTGTCAAATATTTTTCTCTTTCTAGACTCTGTAAACAATTTAAGAAAAATGCCTTGTGACAGTGAGGCTGCAATCCAATAGGGCCTTCTTTGCTTCCTAATTTGTCTTACATTTGTTCAAATCAAGGGGTAAGGAATCTAACGGATACTGGTGGCAGCATCTGGCTCGATCATCTCATCGCTAATTGGTTCTGTGATTAGTGCAGACAAGCAATGGAGAAGGTGTATACAAGATTCTAACATTTCTAGGTGAAGGCAGCCTTCAGCCCATCTGTTATGTGATATATCCACTAACTTTTCCAGATTCTCATCTTCTTCATTCTGAGGAATCCTCCTCAGAGACATGTTAGGATTTTTCTGGGTTTTATTAAGCTGATAGCATAGTCTGCTTTTGCATAGTTCACCTGAACTTCAATGTTTTCTCTCTGCAGCAGACACCAAACCAGTTTGCCAGGAGGTCAGTCTACATACCTCCACTTGCAACATTATCAGTCCAGGCTGACAAATAACAATTTAAGGTATTTTAGTGTTCATGAGAAGTCCAAGATTAGGTACAGAAAACTTCAGTTGAACTGTTGAACAAGTGCAACAGCAGAGTCTGAATTTCCCTCAAACGTCACTGGACAGACTAAATAAAATACCAAAGAGTCAAGTAATTTTTAATATCCATTTATTTTTTGGACCTCCTGTCAAAGAAGAATACATTTACAATAGTGTTATGTGTCATCATTATCTCTTTTATTATCTCAGTGAGTTTTTGGTCAAAAATCAAAGCCTTGGATCTAAGTGCTCAACAATTTAATTCAGATGTCTTTAACATTATGGCAATTACTTAAAAGAAAAACACATAAAACCTTGTTTCTCTGAACACAGTTGGAGCCAAGAAACTTCAAGCATTTTTGATCCAAATCTAACTCAGACAACACTCAACCCAAAATCCCACAACCAGTCCTCTGTCCAGAGCACCGCATTTCTGAGTTGCTTTTAATTCTTGATTTTCTGCCTCCTTCCACTCATACCCAAAGCAATACCCAGTGAAACTACCGACCTTCATGGTTGTGATTTGCTGTGAAGGCTATTGTGTAAAGAGATTTGACTCATTTTTATTGTCTGATAGTTTCAGCTCAAACACAATACTATTTAGAAGATAAATCTGATTAATTAATTAATTGCAGATATTAATGGTATTATGTAGAACAAGGTATGGTGAGAATCCTACAAGCTGTTCCCCGTATTTCTACCAAAATTGCATTGACCCATCTACCGAAAACCCTGTTTTAGCTTTGAGTTTCCCACAAGTACCAGTTGTCAGCAAGCACACTTAATTTGCCAGAAGATGTGTCTGGTTAGTAAAGTGGATAAATTACTGTTAGAAGCGTCGACCAGATCTGACGCTCCTTTTCCTGAGGACTGTGTCTGCAGGACTTTCTCCTCTACAGTGATATTCAAAATGGCTCATTTTTCTCACAGTTTGAAGTAGTTCCAGAAAAGCAGAGCATCCAGTTCTACCAAGCACTGAGGAAAATCAGCAGGAACTAATAGCTGGTGTAAGGCTGACGCAAGTGAATAAGGCATGAAAGATGTTGCTCCACAGAATCCCAACATGCTTAAAATAGAGAATGGCAAAATTATAAACAGTGCTGCAAGCCCTCATAGCATGGGGATGGGTTTGTCAAGTCCTAGTCCTTCATCTTTTAAGTAGGTGTACAGAGAAACCCAAGTAGAAGCTTAAATCGGTTTGCACTTTTGATCTACCATTCATCTTAAAAGCCCCCTTTGGAAGACATGAGTGCAATCTAGCTACCTGTCATTTGTCTTCTTCAGCTTAATCTGGTCTGGAAATGGTCACTAGCTTTCAGCAATGGCATAACAAATATGAGACGGTAACCTCTGAAGGGATGCTGAGGAGCCAAAGTGGGTACTATGGAGACAATCCTCAGTAGCTATATTGTCTGCTGTTAGTCCTAATGCATTTAACTGCAGTGTAGAACACACTGCTGCCCCTGATGAATATGCATTAAGTGTCATTTTCAGTACATTACAGCTTTTTAAACAGCTGCTCACCCTTATTATCATGCCTATTGCAGTTTCCTTTTGCTGCCTATCCTGAAAAGTTAAATATAGCCTGCTGAGGTATTGCAGTCCTGGAAAAAGGTACCACTTGTTGGATCTGGTATGTGTTTTTATTCCCATCAATTCCTCATTCTTCTAGAACCTGATGTATAATCTCTCTTAAATGGGCCCCTTTATGCTATAATTTGGAGCTGTTCCACTTGATAATTTATGCTATCGTCACTCGTTAACACGATCCCTAATCTCAGTAGCTTTTATCAAGCTTTTATCAGAGGTACTGCTTTGAGCTGTTTGTATTAATAACAGTTAAGAGCAATGACTGCGAGTGATGGTGTCTGCTGCCTCTGTGCCCAGCCGCCCCAGGGGGTGACCTTCCCTCCCGTACCAAGCAGCCACTAATGAAAAAGCACCTCCGCCTTTTCTTGTTTTCAGCTTCACACATCCTTGAACATATACTAGTTTAAAGTTTGTTTGACATCCTAGATCAGCTGAAGGTTGTAAGTAATTTAAAGTCATTCATCTAAGTCAGCACCTAAAATGAAAGCAGTAATGGTTTATTCCATAGGGAGTTACTCGTGAGCCGCTAAAAGCGTGTAACAGTCCATTGCACAGTGCAAAGCCGAGCTCAGTAGAAAGTAGATGAAAACCTATACAGAGTTTAAAGGGCATCAGCAAGTATTCATTTTACCCCAGACAGTCAGTACAGGGGCCACTTGTCTTTTTATCAATGGTATCTGATAACATGAAGAAATTAATAATTTACAGAGGGCAGGCAGTACTTTTCCATTAGAAGCTGTGTGCAAAGGAAGAAAGAACTGCTGGCACAGGCCAGCATGCTCCTCACAAGGTCATTCTGCCTGAGTGCTGCAAATGTGTTTCTTTTTAACCCTTTCATAATCAAGAAAAAATACAACTCCAAATTACATGCATATTTTACCTTTATTGAGTGCAGAAAATAGCCCATAGCTGTTTTGGACTTCACGCCTTTGTTACCCTCCACTCCTGCAAACTGTGCATCTTTGGATCTTGCAGTTCTTTGAGTGGGAGATCTCACAGGAACCCTTAATACTTTTGGGACAAGCCAGAGGTTTTATTCAGCCTCATTGCCCCTGTGGACCTGACATACCAAAACTCAACAGTTTACTCAGTGGGCAAAAGAACTGATTAAATGTGTTTTCACCCAAAGCATGTATCCTCTGCCCATCAGTCCTGTCCTCCCACTCCACCCCTTCATGTTCCTTATGGTATACCCTGGTGCCGGGGACATCCATGTGGTGGCTGCCAGCAGCTGCCCATGTGTTCATGGACTGTTCACACACACAAATTAACAGGGGCACTGCCAAACAGGACACACCATCGCTGCCTGCCACCTGCCTTGTCCTCCATACCCGCCTGGATCTCTTCCCTCAGCTTAGACGCTGCCTCTTGTGTAACATCTGCAGCTGCAATTATCTCTGAGCCTTCAGCAGCTCTTTCCTGTTCAGATGAGAGCTTCTGAGCGAGGGGAGAAGAACAAACCAACAGACCCACAGCACAAGGGCAGAGGTTTGCCACATTGTTTTAGGAAGCCCGACTAAAATGATAAAAAAGCTCACCCAGGCAATATGCTAATGAAATATTATGGCAACACACTTGAAAGAGCAGGAAATGATAACATGATTTCTACAGAAACACTGTCCTCTGCTACATGACCAGCATAATCTTTGATTAAATCTGTAAAATTTGTAGTCTGTCATACATCCGTTCATGTTGTTGAGCACATATCATATAATGTAATGGATGTGCAATACTGCAAAAGCATTTCAACTTATACTGTTTGTAGTTAGAAAGATTAAATAAATGCTTAGAATATGCAGAACCTGTCAAAATTCTAGAAACATAATAAAACTGCAAGATACACAGTTTTATGCTTACACATGGTTTGTTCCTGATGAAAATGTTTTTGAAAGACTGTCCTGAAAAGCAGATCAAGTGGGGAAGAAATCTGAAGGATTGCCATGCATGCCATTTTTTGATTTGTTGCTTCATTTTGTTTAATTAAGCCATGTGCAATTCAAGGAGATTTTTTAATGCAAATTTTTTCAACAGCAGTTTGAGAGCTATATCAGATAACATGGCAAATCTGTGCTGACATACTAGCACTAGCAGGACAGGATTTCATCAGGCTTAGTTAAAAACCTCCACTGATGCTGTTAGAGCATTCTCAAAAGTGCAGCCATTTGTAATTTTATAATTGGCCAATCAAGGTTGTAGTTTCTTTTCTTTTTTTCCTTCTAGCTTAGTTATTGAAATGTGTTTTCATGATTCATGGAACACTCTTTATGTGTCAAGTTTTTTCCCTGATGATATATCAGGTTTCCTTGTAGGCTTGCTGCATATCCATCTTCCTTTTTCACTCTGGATAAAGTGAAGAAGGAGAATTATGAAGGTGCCAGGCAACGCTCCAAAGTTGAGGCTGAACTGAAGTTTTTACTTAAAGATGGGACATAGTCACTTTGCTATGCACAAACTATACTGTGTTTTTCCTAAAATTACAGTACTCACTGAGTATGAAATGGATTTTCTGAGAATTTACAAGTAAATCCATTAATTAATTTGAGTCAGAGT
This sequence comes from Columba livia, assembly GCF_036013475.1. Taxonomy (NCBI): domain Eukaryota; kingdom Metazoa; phylum Chordata; class Aves; order Columbiformes; family Columbidae; genus Columba; species Columba livia. Next base: position 15,685,958 of record NC_088605.1, on the reverse strand, counting down.
TAATTGAAAATAGGTCCTTTTGCACCTTCTGTCAGACTTATATTTATCCCTAATGAATTCTCTTATAAAATACACATCCTTTATTATTCATATATCATCAAAATTCCTTGAAACTTTTCCACAGGACATTTTCAATTTAATTATTTTAGAAACTACATCCCTTTTTGCTGTTATTCATCAGAGCTGGGAGTTTCTCATTTATCAGTGAGAGAAGGGAAAAGTGTTACTTGGGAGGGCTCCTCAGAAGAGCTCCTCTGCTCCTCCGCTGCCACCCACCGTTTCTCTTACTCCAACAATTCTCTGGGGGAAGAAAGAAAATGAATAATCTATTAACTCATTTGATCCAATGACAACTTAAATCCCTATAATGCAGTGATCACATTGTTATTACACAGTGTCAAACCGGGACTGGGGTTGTCCAAACAGAGAGACATTGTTTGGTGTCTTAATATTACTGCATTTTTCTGAAGTTGAGGGTAAACCTCAGTTTCTGGGTTCTGTTATGTTTATTTGAGAGATAATCCTACCTTCCCTATCATATTTTGCTCTATCTGTAAGTGTTTATTCTTTTATTACCATAGGGTCTAGGAATTTGTGTGTCCCAAATGCCTTGGACTAAATGCTACACAAACAGAGAACAAAAAGCTCTCCCACTCTGATAAGTTTGCATTCTAATTAGAAAAATATGAAATAAAGAATAGAAAACCAAAGGGAAATGTACAAAAGCTATTAGATATTTTTGGCCTGGATAGTAGGCAGTGATCTCAGCCTGCTACTGGCCAGACTAGTGATCAGCATTGTAAGCCTTACAGCAAAGGGTGATCTCTTCAGAAAGGATCTAGAAGAGTCCAAGGGTTTCACTGAGCATATATCCTGAATTATGGGGCAACAGGGGAGAAAATATATGTCAGGTGCTAAAAAATATATCAAAGGTGCAGGAAGTTGGGTAGCTGGAGATGGGTGTATGTACAATTAAAAGTACAAAAGGATGCACAAGTGATGGGAAGATGTCAGATGAGAGAAGTGTTCATACCACAGGTAAAGGACTGCAAAGAGAGTGGCTGAGTTACCAGTAAAGATGATTATCTTTGCTTCACTTTTCCAAGCTGATAAGAAAACAAGGAACGTGCAGGTATTAAGAATTTGGACAGAAGTTTTATCTCTGTTGATGCACAGTAGAGGCTGTGTCACAATGAGTGCAGACCTAAAGTTGACTTGAATGTGTTTTTCTCCGGCAACATCCATGATTGCCACTAAAATATATTTCAGCACTGTAATCCTGACCTCGTTCTCACATTACATCCCTTTGAATGGATATGAATGCTGATATTGTGACTGAGGCCATCTGAACAGCATGTTTAGCACATGCATTGCAAGCCACTGGTTTCCCATCTGTGTCTGCAGAGCTCCGGTGACCCATGAGGACAGGTGACCTAACATAGTTGACCTGCATTATCCCCATACTGTACCCTATTACATAGCATAGTCATCAGAAAGAAAGAAAAAAAAAAAAAAGCACATTACCAAAAGGCACTGGAACAAATACCTGTGGTCTGAGGTAGCCCTGCCATGCTATCTACTAAAGACAGAGATCTCAGCCATTGGTCTCCATCCAGGCTTCTTTTCTAAGGGAAATTTGGAGATGTTCTCCCTTTCCTTTTGATTTTTTTTTTGTTTTGTTGTAGGTCCTCCCACAGAACACAAACTGCAAATTTCAAAGCAGCTGTATTTAAACTCAGTTGAGAGTATAATGCAAACAACTTTTTTCAGTAAAAAAGAAATGATAGAAAATTAAAATACACACAGCCAGTGATTATTAAAATAGTAGATCATCACATAAATTTGCATTAATTGCACAAAAGCTGAAAGTACTTCATTAAATACTCTCATAACACAGTAACATCTTTAGAAAATTATCTCTGGGATAAGCATGTAAATAATTACATACTCTCTGTCCCATGTAGTTTTGTCTGCCTAAGCAAAGGGGAACAGGGTGTTATAGCTCAAGAGCACTCTGATTTTTGAGCAATTGATTAAAAAGAACAAGCATTTTAATGATGTTCATCAAAAGTGCTGTTCATATATGAATTGTATATTCAAGTATGTGAGGATTTGAATGTCTAAACTCAGTTCAGTATGGAAAAATCAAGGGTATAAATGATATATTGTTAAGAATCAGTACTGAAGGTAAGGATTTGGGGGTAAATCTGATTAATTTCAACATAAATGAGCAACGTGATATTGCATGTATGTATGAGGATGTAATTGGTTCATGCAGGTCCCTGTTGCAATACTCATACTGACAACTTTGTATTCTGTAGAGACTTTAAGTTTAATGAAAGAGTTTATTCGTGGTGCACTTTCAAATTAGTCTTTATTCTTAGGAATTTTTATTTCCACAGCATTTGAGCATTCTACAGTAATTAATGCTGTTATCCTCATAACTATATTCGGGCATGAGACAATTTTCTTTTTGTAAAATATTAGGATTTCCAAAGTTTTCCCATTCCAGATTAGGAAGAATATATCTGGGAATATAAAGAGTCTATAGCAAGACAAAAATGGGCAGAGTGCTCAGTCACAAGCTGAACAGCATTCGAGGAGTTAACTTTCAGAATGGCACTTGCATGCATGACCTTAGTGCTTTGCATCCATAAGGATCATGGGTGACAGGCAGATGATCTGGAAACATAGTGAGTGTTTGGAAAGAGAAGGTATCAGACTATATTTACTCAGTAAAAACTCTTTACATATTTCTACTACAGTAGTAAACATCCACAAAGTGTACAGCATACTTTCTGTTTTCGATATGACTTTTAAGTCACAATCATAAATGCCATGTCCTCTGTGAATCTATGATGAAGAAATAGCATACATTAGTTAGTTAGAATTGCCTCACTGTGTTTAGTGATAGCTGAGGAGGAACCAAGAGAGGGACCTCAGGCCCAGCTTCCTCCTTAATATATGTGTGTGAAATGTCAATGTGCATCACTCATCTGTGGTTTACTTCTGAAGACCTTTAGTTTGCCCCTTTCCTACCCATAAAAGTAAAAAGTCTTGGCCCCAACACTTCACTAATGAATGAAGCCTCCTGGTTCATATTGCTTCCTAGGTCTTACGACAAAGACCCAATTCTGTTACCTCTTTTCTCTCCCTCTTCTAAAAAACAAGTAAACATTTAACTCAGCTGAATTCCAACTTACCAGCTGGCTGTGCAGGCCCATGCAAATCAAAATGATATCTTAAAAATGCAGATGTAGTCATCAGAGTGCTAATTAGTAATTTGGCTGCTGCCTCTCCACTCCAGATCTTCACTTTAATTGTGTAACAGTGGGGAGAAAGCATCTTAGGGTCATATTCCACCTGGCCTTCACAGGGGAGTGAGCATGAAGCACTCTTTTTGTGCCTGGGTAGGTTCTGTGCCGCCTCCGGGAAAGGAGCACAGAATGAAAATACCTGCTCCATGTGGAGGTGCATCAGCTTTCATCACTATGGCAGAGGGAGGTGTAAATGCCTTCATCTCACTGTCGGCAACACAAGCAAGGGTACAGAGGATACTGCACACACACTTCTCCATGTGGACTCTCTCCCGAGCAGAACAGTCCACCCCTTGGTGAGAGACGGTGGTTTTATCTTTCCAAAGAGCATCTGTGCCCATGCAGCCTCTGCATCCTGGCATCTTATGTGAAGAAATATTCTGCATTCTTGAGGCAGCTTTCCCTTGAACTGGCATGACCTTGGCTGCCGTTGCCATTGCAGTCCTCTTCACCATCATGAATGGGAGCTACTATCTTTAGTACCTTTGCAATCATCCATTTTTTCTTGTGAATGAAAAGCTTAATAATGTTTTGGAAAAACAATTGTGCTGCATCCTTTAAATTAATGATGCTGAGATTTGTTTTCTAATCGTGACACTTTCTGGGAAAGAGTAATTCTCATTTAGAGGCGGGAAGGGCTGACAGCTGGGGTCCTATTCTTCACCCACCTCTTTCTCCTTCACAACCATGATCAGAACATTCCCTTAGCTTGGCCGTCATTGATGTAGCTTTGATTACGCTTTTTGCATTACACCTTTATATATATATATATAAAATATGTATCTATTAAAGCTCTGTCTTAATTGCATTAATCATTCCAGCTTTTTATCCACCTATAAAAAAGTAGCAAAGTTTTTTAAGGGAAATAAGGAAGACTCTTTCAAAATTCTTACAATTTAGTGACCCTGGTGTCATTGTGGTTGTATTGTTAAGACTCATAATATTTGTATATAAAACATACATAACTGACATATTAACATATATCAGTCTTTGTACAATGGTGACAAAACTGCACACTTATCAGGAAAAATTGATGTGGTCTGTTGGAAAATATTGTTCAATGAATTAAAAGATTTACCTGAATATATTAATTGTATTTAACCGGTACGTTGCCAGTTCTCTGTGTTTCTTAGTAAGTCTTGCAAAGTTTTTTTTTCTCAAATTATCAGTTTTTGAGTTATTTTATTCCTTCAGAACCTGAAATATTCTTATCTGTAGATTTTTCTAGGCTTTGTGATTAGAAAGAAGACCATGAAATCAAAAACTCTAGAGACTCAAAAATGAGGAAGAGAGAAATCTCATTTTTAAAAAAAATCTTATTATTTAGCCATTCTTATGGTAATACTGAGAGATACAGGTAGAGCTGTAAATCTGAGCAGGTTGCACCCCATTATTTATAAAAAGCAAAGAGTTAATCCCCTTTTTAAGTGAAAATCAATGTACTCTTAATGGAACCTCCATAATTAAGCTGTTCTGAGTTTGATGTGCATTTAAGCTATAACCATTTTATGTCACTCCAGTAATATAGGAAGGTCTTGAAGATGTTGCAAAGGGGCCAGAGAGTAACGACAATTAGAGCCAGTGCACATAAATTATGGACATATAAAAAGATGTGGGTATAAATGTCCTCATTTTCAGAGCTGCAAAAGAAATTTCTGTTGAATTCAAGCAAAAAAAGAAACAGAAAAGAGTAGAAGACAGATTCCGATGAAAGCACTTGTCAGATCAGCTCTATTAATTAACCATAAAAATGCAGATTAAGGGTACTTTAGATAGCATTAAATCCTCCTCATACAGAGACAGTAGTCACAAAAAACTTATTCAGCAATATGACAGAGAGTTTTTTTCCTGCCTAGATAAACATTTCATGCTTTTCCAGACAGCACAGATTGTGGACCTCTGTCTATGTTTGCCTGTGAGTGATTTTTCTAACTTAGCTTTTCTGAATGTGCAACATTTGGAACTCAATATACACACAGAGCAAGTGCTCACACAATAGATACTAGATCAATATTTCATGTTTACGAAATTATTTTTTTTCAACAGAGCGACACTTTATTTGCTCTAGTCCTTCATCTTCCCTGTCAAATCCCTAACACAGAAAAGTCATTTTTAAATTAAGAGGTCATTTCTCTCTCCTCTTAGATACAGGAATAGTTTTCTAGTTGCTATGTGGCATGACTCAGTATGTAACAAGGCAAGCAATCTGCAAACATGTGCCTCTCACTTTGCTCTTGTGCAGTGACATTTCTTTGCCGGTTTTGCCAAGAACCCTGTGGCTTTTCTGATCTTAGGCACTGAACTTTTGATCAACCCTAAGGGGAAAAGGCCGGGAAAAATTAATGGGATCTGAGAGCTGTCTTAGCTTGGAAAGAAACCTCCTTCAGACAGCAAATGGAATAAACCAAAAGGCTGTGCTAGTAGTGAAATAATTAGTTTCCTACCAGTATCTTTGAAAGATCAACTGCAAAACCTTTATGCGGTAGGCGAGACTGAGACTTACTGTGACAAGAATAAACATTACAAATTTGGGACAGATTGACACTTGGGCACAGAGGTTCACACAGATTGCCTGATCCGGTGTGTCACACCTTATGATCAAAAGGTTGGAGTGGGTGGATGTGCTGGGTCAGGTGTCAGACAGCACAACCATGCCCAGGTGCTCCTCAAGGAAGGCCAAGACTGACTGTGGTCACTGTTAGAGAACTAGGAGACTTATAGGAGCACACAGCACCTCCAAGGTCTGGATGGATGGATGGATAGATGGATGGATGGATGGATGGGTGGGTGATGGGTGGATAAGTGAGTAAAATACTTATTCTCCTTTCAACACTTTCTGGACAGTGTGGAGGGACACGTACTCAACATTTTGGTGTTGGCACATATGAGAGAAAAAGTTTTTCCCTGCAGGAATGACCAACAAAGCACATAAGGGTATGATTAGTTTTGTCTGAGAAAAGATAAGTTTTTATTGGTTTTCTTGATCTTAACTAAAAAACAGACATTTTGAGGATCTGAAAAATTACTGAGTCCTTCAAGCATGTGCGATTATCCCAGGCACCGTGCTGCAAATCTTTAGATACAGATGCACTGTAACATGTAAGGTAACTGCCTTTTTCAACCAGTGGCTTTAATTGGATTTCCATAATACTCCAGTAAACACTGTGCCTGAATGATCATCTACACTATTTTACCACAATTTGCAACTGTAAATTTCAATAATGCAATACCTGATATAAAGTGAGATAAACACAATGCTCTTCCTTTGCCCAATACCTCTGTCATGGCTTAGAGTATCCTGCTGCAGAAATCAACTTAAAGCCTGTCTCTGAATTTTAGTGTTTGGGTTTCATTCACATGACAGTGAAAGCCTGCACTTTATAAGCAAACTCTTAAAATTCCCCTTGCTTTTTTCTGTCTTCCTCAAGGTTGAAGCACTTTCTTGCTTCAAGTTTTCAAGGAACTCTTTCCAGAGAATGGGTCTTTAGTCATAAATTTAAGTATCATCTGCCTCATGAAGAGCTAGACATTAGAAATCATCCATGTAACCTTCCAATGACACGCAAACTACTTTAGTTTTAAATATGGTCTCCAAAACAGAGATATATGAGGTGCATGCAGAACTGGAGGAACAGGAGTTTGCCAAGAGGTTACAGTTTGACACACCACAGAACAGGCTATCATCAGGTAGTTTTGTTATCAAGTTTTAATTTTATATTTGTTTACCTGCACTCCTCATTCTCATGCCTCTAATGTCACTAAGTTTATATAGTGAACAGGGTTGAGCGCTTTTACTTCATGGTACGGTACTTGGTGCTAACCTAATAGCCCCAAAATAAGTAATGGCACTGAAGGGGAGTGAATTCAGAATACTTCAGAAGGGTCAAAATACATGATATTTTTCTTTTAAAGAATGCACAGTATTCTAAGGACCCCAAAATCAAAATTAAAAAAAAAAAAAAAAAGAAAACTTCAAAGTCACTCTTCCATTCTCACATCAGAAGAAAATCTAGACATAAAGTAAAATAAAAGTAAGTTAGGTATTTTAATTCATTCCAACATACTTTTTTTTTTTGTAAATATGACTTCTTTAATCTCATTTGAAGTAGTCCCATTAAACCTAATGCACTGAACGTTATGTGATCAGAATAAATTGGGTCTCTAGAGCTAGCCCCTCCAATGCAAAGTCATAAGGAAAAAAATATAATAAACTAAGTCATTAATTCACTGCGTCATCACTTCTCAGTAACTCAACACTTTCTGGGTGATATAAATTTCTGTTGCTTGTTTTATCTGTCTTGGCTAATCTTCTCGCCATAAAACATTACAAGGATGGGATAAGATTTTTGGAAGCTTTCAGATATGTAGGAGTTCCTAACAAACTCACAAGTAATCAGTTTCTCTGCTTAAAAAGAATAAAAATCTGTTCTTGGATCAAATGCCATTCTTCTTTTCACATATTTTCTATTTGCTCTTCAAATGATAATATAACTAGGATAATATAACTAGGTATGTATCTGTTTCTCAGATACAATGAAAATGCAATATTATTTGAATTGGAAAGATGGTGGGTTTCATTCAGCCCTAGGCTGCAGGTCACTCAATTACTCTTAGTAACAATGCACTCTGGAATGGTCACTGAATACCATCACATGTCCATTGTATGGGCTGTTGGATAACTTGCTTGATCCCAAAAGTGAGGCAAACAGAAAACAGAATCAAACACACTAAGGCTTTCCTGATTTGTACCTTCTCAATGGTAACCAGAAACTGCTGTTTGGGAGCAGAAATCTCTCAACTGTGATTGTTAAATAAACTATGTAATAATTCTGGATTTGTGGATAAATCTTGATCTTGCATTGTGTGCTTCAGTGGGACTTACACGATCTTTGTCCAGTTGTCAGCTCTGATACTTATAACCTGGGGCAAAAACTTAGGACTAGAGCGCTAAGGACCACAATTATTGTAGTGCTAACTGCTATAGTGCCAAATTTTTAAACCAATAAAGAAGGGAGACAAGTCTTCTATCTAAAAAATTATGGAGAAGCAGCAGATATCCCCCTTTCATCTGCAGTTAAAAAATTTACAGTGTTTTGAGATACTGATAATGATTCTTCTTTTTTCCCAAGAAGGGAAAGCCATAAGACTATCACCTATTTATGGTAGTTGACATAAAATGAGAAGAGGACAAGAAATGCACCCTTATTTCCTCCCATTAAAACCTACACACAACATGGAATAATATTCATCAAGAGGGAAGAGAAGACCAGGTGTGATTACAACTGTACTTAGACTGTACAGAGCCCTCCCTATGGCACAGAAAACCCAGATTCCAGGCCCATGTTTCTCCTCTGCAATTTTCCTCCTATGTAATTTTGCAGTTATCACTCAATGTCATTGAGAAACTGGTCTCTCTCTGATACCCCAGGCTCCCTCTATATAGGTATATCATACTTCTACAGAAGTATTGGAAATACAGCCCTGGCAGTTTCTTCATTAACATTGTGCTGGAAAATATGCGAATATCAAATATTAAATAACACTGGACAGGAATAATTTGCTGCTTTTAGTTTGGCTTATGGGTGTGAGGGATGGTGATAGGCATGTAAAAGTCACAGTATGAATACCTGTCACAATAATTTTCTGACATGCAAGTTCTCCTGTCTTCTTGAGACTGTAGAAGACGAGTGACATTATATCAGTTTTTGTTTTCTTTGGTGTTTTTTATTGCTATACATTTTTGGAGAACCTGAGCAGCTGTATTTCAAATGACCATGGAGAAAGATGGTGGATGGGATGCTGTGTGCTGGAGCAGACAAGTGTCAATGCATGTTCAGTGGAAACATAAGTGATGAGCAGTGAGGGTCCTTTCTGAACTAAGCTGGCTCACTTTTTCTGTTCTCCTGCTGACAAGACAAGCATCAGATACTTTCCTCAAGCCTAACTTCACTCAGGGAGCAACAGCAGGAAATTTACAAAATAATTAGCAATCAGAGTTTACTGTGAAGAATTGAGTTGTGAAGATTTTTTTTTTCCATCTCAACGTAAAGTGTTGATAATGAGGACTTCTAGCCTGACACAAATCTCTGCTTTCTCATTGCATCTCTTTCTGTTAGTCTGAAGGTTACAGATCAAAAAACAAACAAACAAACAAACAAAAAAAAAAAACTCTTTCCTATTTCTATGTTGTGGTGTTTTTTCTCTTTGATAAGGACACTCAGCAGAGTTAGTCTAATTATTTTCTTCCCACTGTCTCTTATTGTCAGCCAAACCAACAAGTTTGCACAGATAATGGTTTATACAAACTATTTTCTCTCTCAGTCCTGCCCAGCTCGTCCTTTGCAGGGCTCAGGTCCAAGAGGAGACCATGTAAGAAGTCAAGCATCCATAATTTTCACTAAGTCATTAGTGAATTACAGGTAAGTATTTTCTCCCAGGACTAGACCCTCTGTATACAGCTCAAAGCTTGACAGTTGAAATCCTGCCAATTTATTTTATCTTGCACCCTGAATCTTACCAGGAGAAGGAAATTATGGCTAAGTATGTTTAAAGTCACACCAGAAGTGTGATGTTGTTGGCAGTGAAGCAATTGTCTATCAACCTTGCTTTTCCAGAGAAACTACCAGGGTGGCAAACTGTCACCAATATGACTGGTGGTGCTCAGATTAAGGAATAATGAGTGACCTATTTCTACTAAAGTCTTTAGTAAGATTCCCGTTCATTTATGAGGAGCCAGGATTTCCGCAAATATGCCTATGCATTTTTCTGCACTTCTGCTTACATTGCAGGCACATGAATTATGATACCAAAAGCATAATAATGACTGCATATATCTACATTAAACCCTTACCTTGGAGTTAATGGACTATTTATAGAGTGAATAACCATGGGTAAGGTTCATTTCCCATAAGGCTCAGAGCAATTTGTTTTAGGTTTGGCCTAAGGTACAGAGAAAGCACAGTGCAAAGTTGACTGGGATTGCGAGGGGAGTCATCTGGAACAATTTGGTCCTGAGAGTATGTGTGGTATAGAGCTATGTAAAATGTGGTTTCCTGAGAATTACAGAGGTCAAAATTGGCAAGTATTTCACAGGAACTTCTGAAATACAGAATCTGCGATTTGCACACACATGGTAACACCATGACAGAGGTCTCATGCTAAGACTCCTAAGCTGCCTTTTCCCCATGGTCACAAACAAAAGCTGTTTTTAAAAACCCAAGATATATTTAAATTCAAGGTACATTACTGGTTTTACTTCACATTCCCACTAGCCTACTCTTTTAATGATCAAATAAACATCAGAGGAATAAAATCAAAACAGGTTCAAGTAAAAAAAATGCAATAACTGTCATTACTGTTAAGGAGAAAGCCATTTTTTTGTATAAATAATTCATTCACTGTATCAGATCTATTTAATTTTCTAATTTTTACAGATAGCAAGAAGTAGGACAGAAAGTGAAACACTTGCATGGGATGAACAAGCCAACCGGATTTGCATCAGTGGAAGCCATGGTGTATGCAGCGCCTCCTGGTTCCTCCAGAAGCACCATTACCAGCTCTATATTCAACATTTGCCTTTTCAGGATTATTTGTATTCCTGTGGTGTCAATCACCTGAAGATCTCAAGCAGTTTACAAATAATTTAACCTATCATCACTCATTTTGTTCTGGAAGGCTTGCTCCCGGTCTGATCACCCCAGCTGCCAGCCTGCAATCCGCCACTGTGTCGGTTTTCAAATCAGGGCATCATTCTCAGCCATGGGAGGTGTTCCCTGCACACAATCCTAAAGTTCCTTTATTGTTCTCCTCTAAACCCTCCTGGAAAAGCACCTTTGCCTAGGTGTCAACAATATTGAAAGAAACTGCAATTTGGAAAATTGATGGATTGCTGAAGTAATGAGACTACTGCCTGTTACATCAGCCAGCAACACACTCCTGAACCTGCTGTACCCAACCACTGACTCGCTTCTACTTCTTCTTCTTGGACATTAAGGTCATTGAAATAGGGATCAATTTTTTTGGTCTGTGTCTGTGAACTATGAAATGGCCTGGGTTCACGTACCTAACTTCAGATTCTGAGGTGCTATGACATTGCAAATATTATAGAAATAAGTCATAAATCTGACAAATGTAAATGATCTCTCTAGATGTGAGGAAATGAAAAGCCAAGCTTTTAGTTAACTTACTGAGTACTTAATCACAGTCTTCTAGGATACTTGAGCATACCTAGTATGGCTGAAGGTGCAATTTGAGTGATAAATTATGGAGCGTATAATGGCCATTTTTAATATTCACAAGGCCAATCTATTCATGTTCAGAAAATCACTCTCTTTACATGAGAGAAAAGTAAATGGCCCCTTGGATACATGACAACTTTTATCACTAATCTAATATATTTCCTAGGCACATACCACTGGAGCATTGTGGACCAGAGGTACCATCCAGTAAAGTGAATGGAAGGACTCCTATTGAATTGGAGAAAGTTTAAATATGGCCAATTGAGAGAACTGGACACTGCTTGACTAGCACAGTTTTTATGTTGCTTTCCAGTGTCTCTCCATGTTAATTAATTTTGAAATGAAAACACTTTAAATTGGTACTAACACTGCTTCAGCACCATAACACTGTGAAATCTCCACTTACCATTGGCTTTTCATTTCATTTATATTCCTATTAAGAATAATGTGTGTTACTCAGAAAGGTAATATTTAAATAAATTGCACAGTTTGCATAAACAGTGCCACTGTGAGCTGGTAACTACCAACAAATGCCTTAATGAGATAATGGTGTGAATCCTGCATGCTACTATTTATTCAGTTTATTCATTATGGAGTTTTTATGGTTCTTTGCATGTATTTAAAAAAAAAAAAAAAAAAAAACAAACATCCAACACACTTACTTCTCTTGTTTAGTATTACGCTCTTGCCTGTTTTTAGGCATTTTCTTTCCTTGACACACTATCCCTCCATGACAGAGGAAGGCTGTCTTTCTCTTCTTGAATTCATGGTTCACAGCAGACATGAAATTTTTAATGGAGAATATGCATTTTCCTAGTCAGGTTGATAGAGCCAAGTAGCCAAAAAGAGCAGAGGTGCAGAATCTAACTAATGTCATTAAGCATTTGAAAGGTATTAATCATTACTGAAAGGTAACTACTTGTGTCTTTAAAGGCCCACATGCAATGGACCATATGAGCCCTGAACTTCCTGTCCGCATGTGGGTAATTAGAGAAAATTCATCTGGAAAGTGGGGCTAGGTGTCTTGTCACAGCTACAAAAGCTGGCCACACAGTCAGCCACAAGAATTCTTAAATTAGATGTATGACTGAGAGAGAGGGCAATGATCAAGAAGTTTTAACACGGACTGAAAAACAAGGGAATATTAAATCTGCTTGTAAGATGTTTCTTCTGTACTTGGGGGGAGATGCCTTGCTTATTTTGAAAATTAGAAATTCAGAGCTTTTAGAAAGTTTCTGGATTTTGTTTCCATTTTCTCTGTTGTAACATATCTCACATTTATTACTATCAGTGTTGTGTAGGTTATAGCACCAAGAGAGCAGGGAAGGAAAACTATCCTATGAATTGTGCTGAGGGACAAAGTGCTAATTGGATCGGAGGCCTTAGACAATGTGTGTTCTGTCCCACAAAGGTGTTCTCACATCTGCCAGGACACATGCAAACAAAAGTAGACCAATACATTAAGTGAGCTGGTGGAGGTGGTTTGCACATCACAGCATTTTTATTTTTTTAATTGCAAAAATGTCCCATTGTCTCCTGAACTCAAATGAACAAAATTTTATTCTGTAGTTGATGATGGTTGGTAGGTAGCAAATAAGTGGTCATAGTAATGACATCCGGAATGACCAGGAGTCTGAGTGTTCAGGCAGTCATCTAGGAAATTGGAAACCTGGACTCTATTTTTATTTTAAACCTTGTTTGACCAGAACAGAAATTAAAAGCCCCATTGGTTATAGCTTCACTTTCACATATCTTGTACTTATTTTTCACCCTATTCATTAGCTTGTTTAGAACCTGAAGTCAATGAGAATTTCAACAGTGACTTCAGTGGGAACAGTGTCAGATCATTAAACCTCAGTACTTTTGAAAGTATCTTTCAAAAGCCATCCACAAGGGAGCCATGGGAGAGAAACTAAATGAAGTGATTCTAACTTACTTCAAAGCTCAGGAAAAAAAAAATAATAAAAAACCTTCTCTTTTTCTTCTTTAAATGCAGCATCATGTACAGCCTGAAGGAAATATTTTAGGGAGCCAGAGAACTGAAGTCCTGCCCTGTGATTGTGTTCATTTGATACCAATGCCAAAGTTAATCAATGGCATACTTAGAGCAGCTACGTTACCTGTCTAATTAATTTGGCGATATCTGGTGCTCTCCAAATCTGACTTGCTGTCTTCCAGTCTGGGTTTTCTGAAAATCTTTCACTTAGTGTTTTTAAATTATTCTTGCTTCCTATAGGTTACCCCTTTTCTTCCAGTGTGGTGCCAGCTTGTAGAGCCATCCTTATCTTTTTTCCTCAGTCCTTTGCACTCCTACTTCCTACTTTGCACTCCTACTCTTCCACTTGCACACCACAATCATTATTAACCATCTCCCTTCAGCTGGCTTTTGTTCTTATAATAGCTTTGTTGACATATATACTTTAATTGTTCCTGATCATATCTTATTCCCCACACTGTTTTCAACTTCTGTAGAGTTTTTCTCTCTGTAGGTAGCCGTTGTCAGAGCCATCACCTCTATCTGTTGCTTCTGCCTGCTGGGAAGGGTTGATGCCTTCATGCAGCTGGGGATCTCAATGTACTATTCTGCTGTCTGAACCACCCAGTTTTGCAATTAATATGAAAAGTTATGTTGAAACAACCTTCCTGCAAAGTGATTTAGATGCCAGAGGCTGAGCAGCGACTTTGCTGGAGGAAAAACAGGGAGGTCAGAGCTCATCTGACATTGACAGGGCTAGAGGTGGAATTAAGCTTTAGTCTGACCTTACAGTATTTGGGATATCCTGGCAGAAAGGAATGCCTCTTGCTGCCAGTGTTCACCAGTTTTCCGTTGAATGGATTCATTGGTTTCCCGTTGCATGCCCAAAGGGAAGAGAGGAAGGCAAAAACATACAATTGCTTCCGCCTGTTCCCACTTAGCAGTAACACTGACGTGGGCCTGGGGACTGCAGGCAGTCTGCCAGACTTTTAGCTTAATTTCCCTTCTGCCCTGTGCTGCAGATTTATTTATGCAAGTGCTTTTTGAAACAGCAGCCCATCACCTTTAAGCGCTTCCTTGATCACCCGCTGATTTCTCCAGCCTGTCTTTTCTCAGCTGTTAGGGCAGCATTAGACCTGTAAGTTATTTATAAAGAAAAGAAATGTTAATGGAGAAACAAATACAGATGGAGATATTGGGCCTATTCTGTCCCTTCCCAAACCAAAGGTCAAGCATACATTATCAGTCTGAATAACCTTCAGACAGAGAAAACCACGAACTGAAAAAGCAAAAAATAATGTCTTTAAAATGCCTTGACATCACCTTGCAAAATGGTGACTAATAGGCTTAAAGATATTTCTGAATTTCTGAAGAAAAATGTTCTAATTCTTGACAACTAGCTGAGAGCTTGTCAGCCTGAAAGAATTTGTTGCCTATGAGAAAAATTTCTACAAATTATAATGGCTGGTCTAATAAAATCTGACCTCCTCTTATATACCTTGCTTAACACTCCACATATACACAGCAATGTTTACAGAAAGGTATATGGGTGTATGGAGGTGTGCATAAAAGGCATAACAGCTTAGAAAGCCTGCAAAATGCTCTTTTATTTTCAAAGCTCTGCAGTTTTGCAATGGGAACTGTTGGTGTACGTGTCCCTGTAATCAGCTATGGCTTAACACTATAGTGATCAATGTTACCCAAACATTGAGATCTTCTCTGGATGCCAATAAGGAGACTCCATATTTCTTATTACACTACAGATTTCTCATTAGAAGCACCTATCTGCGAATGAAAGACATTAGCCCACCAGATCTGGGCCTGGTACACTCCCTCCTGCTAAATTTTTGGTAATAAATATAGTTGGTTTGCTTTTGCTATTGAGTGTCCATTAGTCCTGTTCATCTTGTACCGTCTCTGCTGACAAGTACCACGAATAACCCCTGTGAGAGGCATTTCTCAGCTGGTTCAAAAACTGTAGTAAAACAAGTTATAAGCTTTTGCGGAACTTAAAACAGGACCTCCATTTGAAATTCTAATGTAATTGTCCTCTGAGAACCATGGAGTTTGAGTCAGTGACAGAAAGAAAACACCACACTGGTTTGACACAGCAGCAACGATATTTCTAGATGATTGATAAGAAAAGCACTTCCTGAAGGTAGCTTTGGCAGGTGCCCGTTAATTCTGTTCTCCAGCTGCCACTATGACTCATAAACCTGCCAGTAAGAAGAGACCTCAAGTGGCCACCCATTCCCTCCTCAGCAACACGCTTAAGCTTACGCTTTGACCAGACTGAACAAAGTGTGCATGGCCTGTTTTTACATATTCCCACTGAAGGGGATTCTCCTAGTAGCCTCTTCAGTTTTATTTCTTGCATTCAACTTAAATCTTCTTTGCTGCCAAACTGCTCAACAGGCATAGCAGGCAGTTGTTCTCTCTTTCTAATAACTTTTCATTTATTTGGAGACTGCTGTCTTGTCTCACTTTTATCCTGTTTTTTCCAACCTGTATAAACCAAATTCTTTGAATGCATTCACAGGCCGCATTGATTGATTCTCTGATAATGTTATTGTTCTTTCCTGAGCTTTCTATCAACTGCTCTTTTTTTAAATACACATTATTCAAAGCAACAATTTCTCAGGACAAATGGAAGAGAATAGGTGTCTCTTCTGTCTTCTGCATGACAAACTTACAATAACAGTCCCATAATTACAATGTCCAATATGTAAATGTTGCTCTTCCACACTGCTTTCCCAATCTCTGTCTTAAGAAATGTCTTTCAGTTTAATACTAGAATAAAACAAAATCTTAGCTTGTACACAGCAGGCCTATTTTCAAGTCTACTGGGAAACCCCAATTAGGTCTTTGTGACACTTCCAGTCTTTGTGCAAATTACAGTAATTCTCAAAATGTCATGGGAGAAATTGTGTGTTGTAGGATTTTAGGAAAAGCTCTTTCTATTATCATTATTTGACTTGTTCAAGAAAAGGCAAGGATACTGGACTCTTTGTCATCAAGGGCAGTAGATCTCATCCTATGACGAACATGTGGCTGGTAAAGTCAATACTGGCAACCCTCAAGGCATGACCAGTGTCACTGAGAAGGTGAACATCCATGCCTTTAAGGACCAGATATGAGGTAAAACACATCGTGAGCAATGATGGTCCGTAAGAGATGTGGCATACAAAAGCTGGCATAAATTGCCAACCCTCTTCTAGTCCTCCGAAAGAGAAGGATTTGTGTGAAAAGTGTTGCATATCCATCTTTCTTCTTTACTGGAAGATAAAACTGCTGCAGCATAGCAGGATTTTTCTTAAGGTAACTGACTTAACTTATACTCCAGCTACTGGTTCACCAGGAGAGACTGTCAGATGTCACTCATGCGGTTTCAGTCAGAATACCAAAGGAACAGTCCTGCTCAAGGTATTGTCTTGAGATAAAGAGGTTGAGTTAAAGATTAAGACAAAGAAGAAACTATCCTGATGATATTCTTGTGTTTCAGCCCTTATAAAAAGAAAGGCAACAATCTAACATTTCCTCAAAGATGAAGAGTGGCTGCACACAGGTAAAATGCTCTTGGGAAGGTGGATGCAATAGCACAGCCTCTTGCCTGTTTCTATCATGACCAAGAAGTCAGAATTCTGTGCTGGATCAGCTCTGTAAAGAGTAGGTACCAAGGAAGAGACTGAGTTTCCACTTTATCTATCCAATCTGATGCAAGGCCATGGGATTTTGGCTGAAGTACTTTAATTGCTTCCTAAGTGTGACCTCGGGATCTTGTTAGATGCCATTTCACCTGCTACAGACAAGCCTTTTGAAGTGCTTGATTTTGCCTGTCTGGATAGGCAGTGAAAGTTACTGTTTTATTGAAACTCTAATGAGAATGGAATTGTCTTTTGAGAGGCTTTTGTTGAGTAGAAGCTATAGATTCCCACTTTCCTTTTATGCTGCAGCAAACTCATTACTGTAGCATTGGCCACAAAGCAATGTGTTATCCTTTTCATTCTATTTTTTGTCTTTTTTAGACAAAGCCCCATCTCTTTGCTATTATTTCTTCTTTTTGGTCTATGTAATTAATATCCAGGCCCTTGCAATGTCCTATTTCTCAGAGCATATTGGAAATCAACAGCCAGAGCCACAATCTTGGGCAGAAATCCAGGTCTCAACATCCACTACCGGCCTCAAAAGAAACTTTGTTTGCTAGCCTCACCCAAGGCTATGTTCATCATTGCTTCCTGCTGTTCAGCCAATTGATTCTGTTTTTTCTGACTTCCTTTCTTGAACAGTGCCCAACCTCCCACCTCACAGATTGCTCTGGGTCTGAAAGGCTCTAGCTCATATATCTTGATCTTGTTTTTGACTCCAAACGTTTCCAACTCTGTCATTGTGGACAGTCACTTTTTTCTACTTAGCTAGTAAGAAATTTGCTTAGAAAACCTGTTAGGTTTAATGAGCTCTGCCATTATCTATAGGCCAAAGACCTACCCTACAGTAACTTCTCCATAACTGAACAAGCTTCAAATGGCCTTTGGTGCCAGAGAGCTGCTGACCTGACAGCAATATTTGAGGAAGGTGAGAAGAAAGTCTCAAGTAGGTGGAACAAAATGAGTAACTATGAACATTTAAAATTGTTTGGGGTATGTAAAACCTTGCTTGGAAAAGATAGGGTTACTTTATAAACCACATGCTAATAATTTATGATTTACTATGATCAGTATTCATATTAACTTATAAAAAAGAAAACTGAGCTAGACAGCATGTTTTAAAATACATGTAATTTCCCTATGCAAAAGAGGGTACATAAGAGCCATGCAAGGTAAATTTCATGTGAAAAGTAGGTCAGACTATGCCAGAAGTTTACAATTTTAAAAAAACTCAGTATTTCACACTGGCAACAGAGCTGTTTTTCCAAGTTGCATGTAAGAATTACAAACAGTGTTAATCAAATATGTTTGATGAAATAACAAAGAAATGGAGCATTCCTTCCCTAAGGGAGGCTCGAGAAATTGTGTGTGCACGGTAGGGAGTGGTTTTTTCCTCATTTTTTAAGGTGTTAAAAGTAAGGACAGACAGACAGATTTAAACTTACCTTGATAAAAGGGTGCAAGTACATAAATCAAACATTTTGTGTGAAGCAAAAAGCTTCTCCTTCACAAGGAGATGCTGATCAGTTTGACACTGTAGGAGAAATTACACAAACCATTGCCCATGGAAGACACAGCATAATGAATAAAATTTGTCTTGAATTATTTATTTTTAGTGTTTTATTTTATCTCCTCTATCCTGCAAGGCCTGGAAATTGTTCTTGATGAGAGCTTTTTGAGTGTCTGACTCTCAAATTAAAACAACACATTAATGTCTTCTATATAGTATAGAGGTAGGGAGATTAGAGTGGAGTGTTAAAAATGTACTGAATTCAACACTTTCCATTAATGGTACCACTAGTGTGCACCACTTTAATTTACTGCCTTAAAATATATCCATAAGACACAGTATTCTTGGATGTATGATAACTGAGTAAAATTTAATAGATACATAAGTGGCAGAGCAGAACTAATCCTTTCTAAGGTACATGCTCTGTCATAAACCGTGTTTCTTTTGGAATCTGATTAACAATATGTCTTGCAGCATTAGCAAGACCTTAGAGAGAAAGAAATCAAAAGTAGTGTGGGCCATAAGAGATTTCAAATGGGCAGATCATCTATAATCAGAGTAATTTTTTTTTTCTTCTCATTGAGGAAGGGATTTTTTTTCTTTTTGTATCAGATCCTCCTATCCCTTTAATACCTTTTTAGAGCCAAGCCTTCCTGCCTGTGGGTAACAAAGAAGATGCCATCCTCCTAAATGTGTCTGTGCCACCTTGCCTTAAACCTTGATAGATTACATACCAGAGGTGATGCTGATGAGTGATCTTCAGTCCAAAATGCCACCACACCTTAATAAGAAACATATGCCATGAGCTAAGAACCTACCTGTGAAGAGTTATCAGAGTTAATGAAAGGTAAAGAGGTAAAGGTGATGACCCAAAAATCTGAATAAATCACTAAAAATGCTCTTGCTATTTCAGTGGTTTTCTATGTATTATACTACATTAGGGAACTATCTCATAAAGGGGAAGAGGAACAGGAAAGTAATGCAAGCTACTTATATTTGCTTTTGAATGCAAAACATTTACCAGTATCTGGGGTGGTACTCTAAGCTCTGGCTACATCAAGCTGAATCTCTTGGATGAAAACACTGTCTAAAACTGATGAGGATAAGAAAAGCCTAAGGGACAAATTCAATGAAGAGCCTATACTGAATTTGTGATCATACGTTGCACAGTGCAATACAGTGAAAGAGAACAAAGCTAATTCTAAAGTTACCTTGAATACAACAAGCAATCCAGACAACATGGTTCAGGCTAAACTCTCCTACTACCACACCTAAACAGGTCCTGTGGGATATTTCTTGGACATTATCTTCATTTATTTTCCTCCTACATGTTGCAGAAGAACTCAGAGAAAGGCTGAGAGCATCTTTCTGGCTACAGACATGGGAAGATGAATATAGGGGCCAGCAGAAAGTTTATTTCTGCACAAAAGACCCGAACAAATCTGCTTCTATAATATCAGTCGCTGTTTTCTTCCACATGTCCTTTTTTATCACTGAGTCCAAACACATAAAGTAAGTTGCTGATGTTCTGCAGTAAAGATATTTCAACTGGTTCTTTTTAACAGGTAAGGTATTTAGGAAGTAGAAGATTACACCCAGAGTATGAAATAAGGCCAGACCTTAGGCTGAGACCGTGTCCTCACTGTACACACTGATTAGGTTACACAGGCAGAGGATTTAGAGCAAGAGATGTGTAAGTAGCCTGTAAATCATGCATTCAAGAGAACCCAAACAAAACCTTCATGCTTCCTTAAAAGAGACACAAAAGTGTCATGAAAGTCTAAGGAAAAGCAGAGGAGTGCTACCTTACAGCACCCACCATCCCAGGGAAGGTGCCCTGCAACCATAAGGATTTACTTCCCTCTTTTGAAGTTTCCAATTCCTGTTCATCCCCTCTGAGGGGGTAGAGGTTGAGTTCTGGTGAGGTTTACTCTCTCTCTTTAGCATCACACACTGATTCAGAGACAGAAAGCTACTGTAAGTTTCTCTCAAATATTTAACTTTCATTTTTTCCGAGGAAGCTTACTTATAATGAAAGTAAATGGAATTGTGCCTCCAACATAGATTACTTTTAAATCCATCCCTCCAATATTCCCCATCTCCCATAGCATAAGAGGGCAGAGCAGAAATATAGGATCCTAAGCCAGGTCTGTCTTACATATCTTAGTTTTGTGTTTTTAAGAAGATTTATGAACCTAGGAGCAACTAAACTCTTTAGGGACCTTCTACTCATGTCTCACAGGCACTGAAATGCTCTATCTTCATCTGATCTTTCCTACTTGCCTCACCTAAGTCTGTGGCAACAATAAAGGACCATATAGGAGAACAGCCATTTTTTACATCAAGATCTTAATTATCAGAAGTGGAAGTCTTCACTCCCTCTCTGTGTGGCAGAGAAGCAATCTGTCCCCTTACCCACCACCCTGTCAGACACTGCTTCTTTGTGCTTAATATACTGCATACATTGAGTAGGACATTCTAATTTCAGCTTCGGCAGTAGAGAAGGAGTTCCTGCCCATAAAAACCACATGCAATAGCTTGCTGAACTCTTAGAGGGAAACTAGTCAGACTGCAAGATGCAATAATAAGTTTCCCTCAAAATATATATGATTACGTAATGGATTGCTATATTAAAAATTAAATAAGGCTTGAAATATACAGCAATTTGCAGGCACTAGGGAGTGTGCCTAATAAAGAGAGTGCATTAGCTGGTTCTGCTTTTTTCAATCCAGTCTATAAATACTATGACATCTTCCTATTTACTTCAGTGTGGGAGGTCCAGACTTTGTGATCCTGCTTGTTAAAATCAGCACTGAGTTCATTTTGACTGACCTTTTTTTCAGCTGTGCCTTAGTATTAATATTGGTCTAATCAGCATCTGACAATTACTGTTCAGGTCCCTGAAGACACCATACCTTGTGCATGCTCTAAATGTAGCATGAATGTGGAACTCAGTCCTTCCAGGAAAAGTAATAGGACTTGAGCAGGATCCAACCTCTCCCAGGGTCCACACAGCAATTCACGGGAACTGGCAGTGGTTATGCTAAAGCCTGTATTAACCCTCCAAGCGTAGTCAATGCAAATCAGGTATTTCTGTGAATTAGATGGAGCTGTTTTCCAATGCGAGCTGGGAACACAAAGGCACTTCAGAAAGATCCCACTTGGTATCACCATCTACATCTTATGATTCCCAAACACACTTAAAAATCAGGCGCTTAGGGGCACAGCTCTCACTGAGAGTCATACGCTGTTAGATGAGATATAAATTCACAAGGACCCAATTCAAAGAACGCCCTCCATGCTCACTTTCATGGAATATTTATTCATTGGCAAGGCAAGAGGGGGAGAAGGAGTCAATAGATAAGTTACCAGGGGACTGACCTTCAGGGCAAAGTTCCAGTCCCTCTCACAGCAGCTGTTCAAGCATTTTACACAAAAGAGAACAGCCTTACCAAGGAAGACTGAGAGCGCCTTGGTTCATATCCAAGCCTGGATGCTGGGATGCCCGCTGAGGATGTGGGCATTCACTTCCCTTCAGGAGCAGAGAGCTTTGACCCAAGAGTGCCCTCCACCCACAAGGGCACCAGTTAGAAAGAGGAGTTGCCACAGGCGGTGTCCTGCAGGGACCTCTGCCTGTGCTGGTGGTGACAAACGTCTCACAACAGCAGCCAGAAAGAGTGTGAACTCATGGTTTGCATTAAACAGACACAGAGGATGGCCTGGGGATCAGGGAGGGACCAAATATTCTCACACCTCGATACTGTAGGAATGGTCAAAAATTTTTAGGGTACTGTCATGCCATTCTGGGGGTGTGCTTCCATGGCATTGCTCTTCTCCAACCATGCAGAAAAAAAGTTGTTGGTCCACCACTTTTCAGGGATACTTTGCCCTTTTGTTTTTGTAAAGCTGCATGGGAAGTGGTAGGTAAATGAATGTGTCTCAGAGAAGTTAAATGGAACGACTGTGCATTGGGTTTGTGCAGTTTCCTTCCTGTCACATTCAAACACATCAGCAGCCCAGTCCAAGCACACACTGGGCTAGGTTAGCAAGCTCATCAAGCATGCTGTCCTCGCCTTCTGACTTCCTCTTGGAAATAAAAACGGTGGCCCTAATGAGAATTAATTAGGACTGGGGGTGGAGAGGGGGGTTCCATCGTGGTTTTGTTTGTATTGTTTGTTTTCTGTAAACCCATGGAGGGGAAAAAATCATATTACTTCTCCATGCAATATAGTAAACGTAATAAAAAATGAACACATGGTAATTAGCTTCTCCATTAAGTATACCAAGCATAGACAATAGCAATCGTGCAGTGCTGATTACAGACATTATCCTTGCCTGGATATTTTTTTTTTCCACCATTCAATCAACACTGGTAAATAGAAACTTCAGTGTTCAATATTATAAGACACTAGCTGGCAGTTATACAAAGATGCCTTACACAATGTCATCTGGCTGCTTGCCTGATTCTCATATTACCTTCCTGTCCTGCCTTATACACTAATACGCATGGCTGATTAGAAGAAAAATGCAGAAGCTGCTTCCTTCTCTTCTTGTTGTTTTTTTTTTTTTTTTCTCCAGCTTCATGCCTTGAGGGAAAAAAGGAATCACATTTGCTAATTTCACCAGTGGTGCTTAACCTGCGAACGGAACAATTCCCTTTCAATTCTGCATTAGTTATAATTCATACACAAACACTGCCTTGCACCAGACTAATTGGGCAGTCTTTGATTCCACTCTGAGAGAAATGTTGATTACTGTTGTTGTACAGAAGTCCTCTAGTAGCCTCAGTCTCGGAGTTCAAAATAAACATTTTCAGGGGTTGTGCACTATCCAGGGTGTCTGGAAACAGGACTTCAGACTGAAAATCTCACAAGATCAAATGACTCTGGAAAATGTCTAGGCACTCCTTAAGTGACTGCTTTCGCATAGATTTGCTGATATCAGCAGACCCCTTGGGGAATCACAGCACAGTTCATGCCAGTTCCTTCAGGAGGATAAGCTTTCTCACAGGAGGAATATTTTTCAAATGTTAAAAAAATCCAGTTTTCTATATTCTTGTTTACACATTTCTGCTTTACTTTTTGATTTCTTATGGTAAAGCTATACCAAGGCAGGTGTTGCATGTCCAGGTTTCTCTGACAAGCCTTCATTTTTCCTCGGGTATTTTAGCCAGGTTGAATTAGAAGTCTGGTCAGGTGTCCAGAATTTCCAGATGTCTAGCAGCCACATCAGAACTACTTCTATGTATCTGAAAATCCTGGGTCACTGAGCATACATATTGACACACTTTATAGCAGAATAATAGGTCCCTAGGATGCCTCAGACAGATGTCCAGGTGCAAGTCATCTTCACAGAAAACATATCACAGGTCCAGTAATTACTGGTGATAGCACACTCTCAGTGAACCTTTCAGGAAAAGCATGGGGACGCATGTGGGACCTTCATGTTGGGGATAGAAAATTTTTTACATTCTTAATAGATATAGTTATGCATAGGTATTGATTGAAGTCTACAGGCTGAAATCTTACCTTGCAACTTAGCAATTGGTTCTGGAAACAGACTGGCTTATGAAAATGTGGGTCCTGTAACAAGTGACCCAAGTGCAAGTAGGGCAACAGGCCCTGTGTTGGTCAGGATCCATTCTCTAAAGACTTGCCAGTAAATGCTGCAATCAGTCAACAACAGAAAGCCTAAAAAATAATTTTCCCTATTTATTCCATCACCATAACAAATATGCCTAGAATTAGCCTAAGAATTTAAGGATAGACCTTCAAGTTAACACATGTATATGCATATATGTATATACAAAAAATTATATACACATTTATGTTGCTATACATTAAAACATGTGTGTGTTGCACAGCAAGAGAAACTTTAGGCCACCTACAAACTTGCTCCCTTTGTAGCTTTGTGACTGCTATACATGATCTTACGCAAATGCGACTATATACAGGCAAAAAAAAAGGACTAGGAACTAAGCGCTAGATGAGTGGAGATACTCCTTGAAATACCTATTGCTTCAAAGTATGTAGCCAGAAAAGTGAGGTCTAGGATTGCCAAGAACCACAGCAGACAGTTTCAGCCGCTGCTTTAGCCTGTATTCCATGGCATGGGAAGGTTGGGCTCAGGATGGCTCTGCTCATCTGCGATGGCCCAGGGATCCTGAGCAGGAATTGCTCAAGTTCAACTTGACACAAGAGATAGAAGAGGAAGCAATTAGGCCCTCTAATCAAAGGTAGTTGCAGCAGCTCACAGCCTAACAGTATCATGCACGTAATATTTTAAATACCAGGAAATGTTTGTCAAGTATTTATGATTAAAACTCAGCTAAGCAAGTCTGTTTTGGCAGAAACATGTTCCTTCGATAAGTTGCCCGTCAGTCAATGTGTACACAGAGTGCAGTTTTAGTGCTGTTGCTCTTCACACATTATGATTGGGAAAAAAAAAAAAAAAAAAAGAAAAAAGAAAAGAAAAGGGCAAGTCAAATGCTGCATTTAAAATTATTTTTTAAACCCTGTCCAAATTATAAACCCTATTTTTTTAACCATACTTGCACTTCAGAGGGTGACACAAAACCCTGAATGGTCAGCAGCATCTGTACTTGTTTTGTTCCCATGAGTCAAGCATTAATCAGGACCCCAAAAAACCTGCCTGCCTCCTACTATTAGAAGACAAACAGCTCAGTGCTTAGATAAAGAGAGCTTTAAGGGATGCCAATCTGCTCTGTCAGTCACCGAGCGCTGGTTGTTTTCCTAAGAAAAGATTGAAGGTAGGCTGAGGAAAGGAAAACTCATTATAAAAAGCAAGGTTCACACTATGGTTATAAAAAGTGTCTTTTCACTGAACTCCTCTAACTTCCATCAACAGCTTTGCTTCTTGCAATGACCGCAGCTCTGATCACGGTGGTCCTCCACGTGGGCCATTTTCCGAATTTGGAGATTTTATATTAAATACGAGGCCACTTAACTAGATGACCTCTTAACCCAGCAAGTGAAAAGCCACTACTGTCACCCAAAAATGCTTCAGACCTAAAACCCAGCCCCACTCCACCAGACCAGATGATCAAATACCCAGCTATGATTGTGGAATATGAATGTAAAAGCGTATTCCTCCAGAGGAAATACCTTGTGCTAAAGTGTTCTTCAATGTAGGAAAAAAAACATATGGGCCTGGGTGTGAAAAGCTAAAGTGAAAAAATGGGTTTTTTTTCTTTTTTAGAGCAAAAGTATGACAAACTAAGGAAATCAGTATATTATCCCTCTATGTGTGTCTTCAAATCAAAGCTGGGTACCACTATGGAACATATCTGCTAGCAAAACACAAGGTACTGATCTCAAAGAAGAGGTAACTGAGTAATAGTTGTGAAGTGTATCTTACAGGAACTGCCATGAAGTGATTCTTCCTGTCCCAAAAGGTTGCATAGAGCATGAATAAATAAAACCTCATGTTCACAGAGACTGTGATATGAACAGTTTTTTTGTCCCCTGGGTCCTTAGCATGGGTCAGAACCATTTCCTCGTAAGACCTCGCACCGTGTTTCTCCTGGTTTCTCCATCACCACCACCGCTCATGTCTTCTTGCATGTAGGTACCTACAAGGCTAGAGAGTAAAACATCCCTCATATATCACCAACCTTTCCAAAAATAATTTAAATAAATGTATTTTGGAGGTCCCTCAAGTTCCGCAGGCAGCTGAGTTCATGGCACCCTGTCCAGCATCCAGCTTTTGGCATTGCTGAATAAGCAGAGTTACTGTTCCAGCTATCTGCATGATTTCCTGTCATTTAGATGTAGTGTAGATACTTCCTTTAGAGTCTTAGCTTTTAGTTCTTTCAACAGGAAAAGAAAGAGGGAAAAAAAAAAAAAAGGAAATGAAAGTTTCTCCTAACTAGATCTTTCTGTTACCTCAAACAACTTTTAATTGTGCTTTTCTGTGCAAACGCTTACATCATTGCTTTAGCTACTATGTAGAGCAAATTTCTTTAGAAAGAATTTTAAATGTGCATCGGTATTTACTTCAGTAATGTATTTTGAAGCTCCTGCAGTCTTTTCACAGTGAAATATCTTACTCTTCTACATCTTACAGTAATCTTATTAAGTGATTTGCACCTCTGATTTCTTAAGTCAACACATGCGTAATATGACATCGAAATACATCTGACCTTCTCTGTTCCCTCAAAACCACACTTTGACATAGAGGTATGTGCATTTTACGGTAGTTACCTTTTACTTTAAAGTGTGGTTACAAGAAGCCAAAGGTTGCCGGTATTACCTATCTTATCTGCAGAGCAGCTGGTAAATGCATGAATACCCAGATTGTTACAGTCATTTTTCTTCTCCCTATTTTCAAGCTAAAATAACATTATAGCTTATAAACTACAACCAAATAAGGCAATGAACTCTGATAATGCTCAGGGGGGATGATAGATATCTTGGCACAAATTAAGCAGAGTCATTTAAGATCTGTAAGGAAATCTGGCATTTTGCCAGTTTGCTAGCCATTACATTAAGAATCATTTAAGCTGCAATTGAGATTTTTTTGTTGTTTGTTTTAAATAAATAAAGAACTACTTTTAATTCTTGATCTTAAATCATTGGAAGACACTTGTCTGTGCTAAAAGAGGTATTTTTGTACTAAGCTGGCATGGGTACTTCACCCTGTCATGCTGTTTTCACACTGCGAAACAGATTCTTTTGGACAAAGTTTAGCACAAGGCTCCAATATATCAGACCAGAGACAAAAATGCAGTGAGGTAATGCCATGGGATAACACTGAAATATTAGTGAGGAGGAAGGATAAATACTGACAGCCTCAGTGCATCAGCTGGGGTTTTATGAACATCTGAGTGAACTGATGGGCTCACCAAAGCCAGCAGACAAAGTATAGCCCTTTCTTTCCCCTGCCACACAGTTCTCCCCTTCCTATGAGCACTATGAGCCATTTTTACACCTGTCCTTTAAGGAGTTTTTGTCCTGTGCCCTGCGCTTTGGGTTGGTGGTGCAGGAGCTGTCCCAGCTGTGAGTCTGTCCCAACATGACTCTTCTTCACCCTAGACCCAGGCCAAGGGTGCACCAGTAAAGGAGCCATCTCCTGCACAACCAGAGCCAGAATCCACCCCAATTCAGCCACTTTTCCTCCTCCTGTCCTAGCACAATCTGAACACTGACGATTGACGGGACAAGGGACATAAGGACAGTAATTCTATCTCTGTGCCAGGCAGGACTTTCTTCACACCCAGATAAATGCAGAAAACACAGCATTTACAACACAGAGATGCAGTGCTACAGCTGATAACAATAAAAGAGGCTTCACTGTAGGAAAAGATCAAGTTTTACATCTGTATCAACTAAATCAGGTTGGTTTAAATGCTAATGCCTTCATTTCTGAGATACATTTTCCCCTTAGTTTAATATTGCCTTGGTACTGTGACCTTCAGCTTTTTCCACAAAACCCATTTATCTCTTTTGGTGAGAGAAAATTAAGAATAAAGCTCCTGTGTAGGAGGAATCACGGAACATATAAGCCTTGTTCAGAATGTAGCATTGAATTTTGCCCAATTGATATTAATTTCTCAGTGTATTTTGTATATAGGCCCAGTTCTTTGTGTGTATTTTAGTTATATCTCAGTATATAGCATGCTGGCTCCCATTGTTGATGTTGTCAGTGCCATAAAGTCAACGGCAGGCAACACAAGACCAAAGGAAATTTACCTCAATTTTTTTTTTTCTAAGTTATATATAACTCGCTTGGTTCCTTGCTTTTTCATGAAAGGTCTTCCTTTACCAGCAGAGCTGATAAATGTTCTAGTCTGAAAAACTAAAAGAAAGAAACTGTCACAAGTATGCTAAATTATTCATTTGAGTAATAGGTTTGATTTTATTTAATCAACTTTCCCTCTTAGGTAGCTGATTTCTAAGATTTTTTTTGCATAATTGAATAAGTCCAAAGAAAAGAATGGTGAATTGCACAGTTGCTTTTATTTTGTTGTGTTATTTCTCATTCCTTTTCCAACTAACCTATTCAGATTCTCTCCTTATTTATTTTTATGGGGTTTTTTTATATTTATGCCTTTGGGTTCAAGACTTACATTTACCCTGCGACTGCACGGTGCCCAACACATCAAGGTACTGACCTAGTGAGCATGCATTGTAATTTAAATGCATTATTGCAGCACTTGTCGTGGTTATTGTTGTTTTTATTAAGGAACAAATGCTCTTTGGTGATTATATTAATTTGATAGTTTTTCACTTGTTTTATTAATGTATCCATGAGTAATGATTTTCATTACCCTAGTCACCACTCCACTGAGATATTAGCAGACATTTTTCCTATAAGAGTACAGTTAGGTAAGCAACCAGCCATTAACACATGAACTAGAGGAAATACAGTCGAGAGAAAAGAAGCTCCTGTATGGCTGGCAGCTATAGATATACCTCTGAAGGTGTATTTGCAGTTGATCTAGATAATCCATGCAGTTCACTGTAGCCCCAGGCCCCGTGTTTCATCTAAATCATGGTGCTTACTCAGCATTTGCAACAGAGCGCGTGTGCATGTGGGGTTTCAGCAGAAATGTGCCAAGGAGCTCACTGAGCGAGGAGGTGTCAAACTGGATTCAGGCTAAAGCAAATGAGAGTTTGTCATTTTACCCTTTAATATGCCAGGGAAGTTAAAAACATGTCATGATATGTGTCATGTAAATATTCATTAATGGCTGGCTAATTACAAATGAACTGAGTGTGGAAGTGAGATGCTAACTTGAACTATGGCTTATGTAAAGGCAAAGTTGGCAAAAGCAGCCAATGTTATTATCCTTAGTCATCATTACCACAACCATTTAGTCACCATTACCAGCCATGGGGAAAAATGACCTTGTGAGTGAAGAACTGCTCAGGGATCAAGTCTGGGTTCAGTTCCCAGTTCTGCTGCAGGGGCTGCATGTGACAGGATTAGATGGTAATATGCTGGCTCACAATTACAGGTGATTTTTGTGAAAGAAACAGGAAATAAACAGGCACCACATAGCAATTCAGCGTAAGCAGGGCTGATTGTGTGTGAAATCAGGTGCTGGAATAGTTATTCAGTATATGCAAAACCAGGCTTGGCCCCAGATGAACCTGCATGAATGAAAAGCATTAACAGTGATATTAAAAACAAGCCCTTCAAATGTCTACATACTTCAGGTCTTCATTTGCAAAATAAGACTAATATAGTGCTTCAAATAATAATCATGTCTTCTTATTATTAACTTGGACACTTTGGATGTAGTGTCTTTTGTAGCTGTATGAGTAGCACTGGTAGTCAAGTCCTGATTTCAGCTGAGACATCTAAGCGCTGGTAACATGGAGAGGAGAGGAGAGGAGAGGAGAGGAGAGGAGAGGAGAGGAGAGGAGAGGAGAGGAGAGGAGAGGAGAGGAGAGGAGAGGAGAGGAGAGGAGAGGAGAGGAGAGGAGAGGAGAGGAGAGGAGAGGAGAGGAGAGGAGAGGAGAGGAGAGGAGAGGAGAGGAGAGGAGAGGAGAGGAGAGGAGAGGAGAGGAGAGGAGAGGAGGCATTTTTAGTCACAAGAGTCCTACAAACACCAACTGCCTGACCAATTCAGGACTGAGCAAAAACCCTGAGAATCAGGACCTGCTTTCTTTTGTTCAGATGGAATTTCACATTTTTTCATCTGTGCCTGTTCATTCATCTCCTGTCAGTGGTCACTCCTGAGAAAGGTCTGGTTCTGTTGCCCTCTTTCCTCCCATCAGGTATACACACCCATAGGTGTCTTCTCATTAAAATAGAAACAGAGCAGAAAACTGGAAAAGAACAGAAAAAGGGGTCAAGAGAAACATTCTGGTTTGGTCATGCTTATCTCAAGATGCTGCCCTGCTTCCTCTGCATCTGAGCAGGCAGCAACCTGCAGCCTGACCACATTCCCCAACAAAGTGTTGCACAGACACTCACAGCCAGAGGGTTAATTCAAACAAGCTAATTTATTGTCATCTCTATGTCACCTACAGATCCCAGAACAGTTCAGCTCTTTCTGACAGGATGGATGGTCCCATCCTGTTACAGGTGGTAACAGGAGCCTCAGTTGCAATGGCGTCTTCAGCTGAACTGAAGGAGATTCCACAAGCTCTGGTGATGCTGAGCTCCTCTCGAGCAGTGTCACCTGCATGCCTAATTTGCTCAAATCTGCAGCACAGACTCCCCAGGTAGTCTCTGGGATGAGCACGTTCTCTGTCTCAGTGTCCAAATTTTGCCCCCAGGCCCAAGCAGTGTAAAAGGAAAGCAGGTCCTCAGGGTCACAGGAATGGGTGGATAAGCCTGTGATCAGCAGGATACAGGTGCAGAGCCGCAGACCTCTGAGGTGGAAATTGTCCCACTAGGACATGCCTCACAGTGATGTCTGACAAGTGGTGTTTCAACAGCAGCACAGGTCTCCAGCCACGGTGCGCTGCTGGAGAAGCTGGCCTCTGCCTACTCAAGGCTCAGCTAGGCAATGGAGCTGCCTTGCTGCACTGCAAACATCATCTCAGTGCAAATGCTCATCTGGGAGGTGCTTGTCAGCTGGAACCTGCAGGACTGGTGGGAGGGCAGCACCGTTAGCTGGCAGTGGTGCGACTGAGGCAAAAACAGCCAGGCTGTTTTCACCAGCTCTTGGACCCAGCAGGCTAATTTCTCCACATCTAAGCAAGAGCACGTGCAGAGGGTACGTAAGAGGTATGAGCTCTGATCCCTCGCCAGGTTGTCATCAAGGTGGTGGAGGAGGCACAAACTATCCGCCAGCAGCTGCTCGCTCGAGCACATGCAGTCCAGCGCCACGCGGATGCTGGAGTGCCTTGGTGGCAGCTCCCCCATGGTGTCCAGCTCCAGGCTGAAAGAGTGTCCAGGGGGTGGCCTCAGGAACACGAGCAGGCAGTAGAAGATGTTGTTCTCGTGGACTCCCCAGGATTCATAGACACCGTCCATCCCAGTGGCTGGGTACATCTGCGGCATGAAAGTCTTCTTGGAAAGCATTCGGCAGACACCAAGCAGGTCACCCACCAGCTGCTGCAGCGCCTTGCACTTGTCAGGTGGGACCTGCATTAGCAGTGGGGTGGACACAGCCAAAGACCTGACACCATTGTGTGTGCCGTTGAGGTCTTTCACCTCCTCGTTGTCCTCCTCCTTGCGGCTGGAGCTGTCCTGCTCACTCCGGTTCTCAAAGGCAAGCTTCCTTCTCCTGATCAGCCGAGAGGCCACAGCAAGCAGGACCAGGACTAGTGCAATGCCCAGAAGCAGACAGTGCTGCATCGCAGAGAGGAGCGCGGTCTCTTCTGCGCTCCTGCACCACTCCATCTCCCGCAGCAGCTGATCCATCTCCTGATGCAGATACTCCTCACGCTGCCGCATCCGCTCAGCCGTAGCCACATCTATCTGCGGCTCGGGCTTCAGGATGTGCTCGACAGCCAGCACAGCCAGGGCGAAGGCGATTGCCGCAGCCATAGCCTGGAGGAGATGGGAGAAAAGGGGCTGAGCAGGGCTGGGTGGGAGGGAGCACGGGGCTGGGGGAGAGGGGCAGGAGGTGCCTGGAGCTGGGGGCTGGTGGGAGCGGGGGTGAGGGAGGTGGAAGGGAGCAAGAGTGGGGACTGTGAGCACTGCACGGATGGAACACGGGCTGCCCCAGGAAAGCGTTTGGGCACTGGTGTCGACAGGCTTGAAGGGGCTGCAGGCCCTGGCTGGAGACAGCGTGGGGCCCATCCTGCCCAAGTTGCCCCCATGGCCAGCCCCTGGCTGGGCTGTGCCCCATTAAAGGACACGGGACACCTGAGCAGAGGCTCCTGAGGCCCCATCCCTGCCACACAACCATGTCCCATGGAACCAGGAGCAGCCGGCACAATCCCCAGAGCCTCCCTGGGCAGCTGCCACCACTGGGAGCCCCGAGCATGTGTGCCCTCAGCCCCAAGGACGGTCCCGTGCCCTGCCCTGTGGGGCTTGGCTCTCGCTCTGGGTTAGAGACCCCCCAGCCATCTGCCCCGTCCCCCATCCAGCCCAGCCTTCCCCCTGCATGCTGCACTCACCAGTGGCACAAGCCGAACTGCAGTGGGGCTGCCTGGTGATGGCCCTGGGGACAGCTCCCATTGTGACCTGTCCTCTGTGCTGTCACAGCCACCAGAGCAGCACCACCCAGCCAGCACCCCCAGCCTTCGTCCCCACCACCCAGCTCAGCAGCTCCTGGGCATCACACCGAGTACAAACCTGCCTGGCAGGAGCGAGCACCCAGGGACTCTCTTGACAAAGCAGGCAAGACACCCACCAAAAACATAATTTGAACGAAAGCTGAGAAACAGCTTTCAGATAATACAAACTCCGGCTCCTGATTCATCTCAAGTAGTAATTAAATATTTGAAATACAATGAAATAAGTGGCTTTGAACCAACCATGTTTATTTTTAACTCCCTAAATTTAAGCCAGGATACATCATATCACATACTAATATTCTAGTGTGATATATGCTTCCTTTTTCTCAGCCCTCAGTCTTCTCAATCTCTGTGCACCTTTGTCTGCTGGTGGAATATAACATACATTTTTATAAAATTCATAAACTGAGGGATAAAGGATTTTGACTTATTTGCGCCTAACTGGGACCACCACAAGAACTGTGAAAATGAAATTGTCAGCGATATAGCTGCAATCCAGAGTGGAAGTGCCTGATATCTCAGGAGGAAGATCTTTCCTCCAAAATTTCCAACCTGGCTTGCCAGAGCTGGGACCTTCAGATGGTTCAGTTAATCTGTAGGAAATATCAGTTTTGGGGGCATAACTCTTCTCTTCTTCCTTGTCTCCCAGTTCTCAACCACAAAGTGTGAACTTCTCCCAGTGAATTAACAGAGTTTCTTCTGTCCACAGAAAAGTCTAAATATTTTAAGACCTTTTTTAACTTGAAACTGAATGCTAGACTTCGGGCACTTTTTTATTTACAGACAGAAATAGTCTTTCCTTTCCTCACAGACAATATTCTAAGGGTTCAGGGTATTATTTATTAACATTTCTATGAATTTATCTGGAACTCATCAAAATGGTTAGAAAATGTACAGAACTCTTGACTTTATACCTAATCATAAATAAATGCTTTTTTTCTGTAGACTAATGAAACTTGCTTTCTACACTTTATCCATTAAAGTTTAAACAAACACCCTTTGGCAGGTTGCATGCACTTTTACCTGCAGAATAATAACATTTCCTTGGATTAAAGCTTGGCCATTTTACAGATCATTGATTAATAGTAAAAAAGTGTGATGGGACTTTCAAGGAGGGAGTGGATATTGAACGGATCTCAGATTTTGCAAAACACTCAAATTTTTCTTTCTTTGTAAGGAATAGTTTCCTGGTAAAAGATGGAAATTAAATCAATCAGTTTTTTTTTTTAAGAAATGTTCTTTCACTCACTGTGATGTGTGTCTTTACATAAATACTAGTTTAAGTCTCACTAATTCTTCTGCGAAATCCAACATCTTTGCAAGATGGTCACAAGGTTTTTGTATTAATCAGTCATTTCAGAACTCCAGAGACATTCCCCTTTTCACTTGATGATCTTTTCCCCACCTCCCCCTCCCCTTTTTCCTGCTAAATCTTCTTGTACATTTGGAATTGGCTGTCTCAGTAATGCTTCATGGTCTTCTGAGACAAAGCTTTGTTTGCCCAGGAGTCTTTTAAACAGACTCACAGGTGAGCGCATACTAGGCTACAGGTTATACACTGTCCTACTGATGGCAACAGAAGATGCTAATTTTTCATCTTTTTGAATAGTTGGCCTTTATTCAGCTGCTGAAAGAGAGGTTGGTGTTACTTGCTGTTTCTACAAAAGAGTCCTCTCAAGAGTTCATGGCACTTTGTTTCTTTGTTGAATTGTGTAAAATCCTTTTATACTTTTTTGCAGCTGATTAACATATTTGTATTTCAGTACTACGTGCACAGGAATTCTCTAAAAATCATCTAGACATTCACTAAATTTAAAGCAAGAAAGGACCATAATATTGTCTAGTCTTTATATCACAGGTAATTATACATTACTTTCACATGGAGCCTACAGACTTGTTTCTGACAACGCATGGTTTCTTCAAAGGTATTAAATCTTGATGGACATACTAAGCAATGGAAAAAAATCCACCGCTCCTGTGAATAATCTGCTGTAATGGAAATCACTACTAAAAACCTGTGCCATATCTTTCAGATTAATTTGCCTGCTTTCTGCTTCCAGGCATTGAATCCAGAGGACCACTTTAGAAAACCAGATTTTTTCTTCATTAAGATATTTAAACACTGTCACCAAGTCTTGTGACTAATAAACAGACTGAGCTTGGTGAGTTTTTCTTTGTGAAGTGTTTCTTCCAAGAGTCTCATGATTTTTTAGTTTCTCTACACTGCCTTCAATTTCACAACAACTTTTTGAAATGAAGGTACCAGAATGAAAGGTGTTATTCTAGCATTAGTTTTATTCCAGCACATGGAAGTTAAATCATTTCCTCCTTTCTCGTTAGTGATCTCCAGTGCATACTGGAGAGGTACCCCAGGTGGCACTTGTTGGCATATTGTGAAAGTAGGCTGGGAATCAGGAGTTTATAACCCTTAAATCCATAGAAGAATCCCATTCAGTGACATTTGCCCCTGTGCATTTAGTTCTTAATCCCATTTCACATCTTCAATAATGATATTATAAGAAGCAATTTTTTTTAAAAAAGGGTCAAATATAGTGCTAAGTCAAATGTCTTTAAAAAGTCTATCCACCTATCTTGATAAATTAAAACTAAATTAAAAATAAAAAATACATCTCTTTTTTTTTTCACAAGACCTCTTCACCATAAAATCATATTGGTTTATATTTCCATATTTCATCCTTTATCTTTTATTTCTTTTCAGATTAAATCTTTCATCAGATTTTCTATTGTTCTACCTTGTACTGATGGCAGGTTAGCCATTCTCTATGTAATCTATGCTATCAATATTACTTTTTGAGTATTATGATAAATTTAGTATTCTTCTAGCCATCTGCCTTTTCCCTGGTTTCTGTGATACATTCCCAGCCAGCAGTTTTAAAGATCTTTGGAAGGTTCTCCTATATTTTAGACATTTATTTTTAAAAAGCACTACCACCCTCCTTTGTCACTAATGTACTGGACAGTAATTCCTAGCACTATTGTAATGAAGTACCTCTTGCTCCTTCTTTGCAAGTTCTTCAGAGCCCATTTGCCTTTGGTGGTCAGAAAAAGCATCAAATACTTTATAGGCCATCTGCACATTTTTTCAAAGTACTCTTCCCATGGTTCTTTTTGTTGCTGGTGTTATTGGACAAACACACAGAGTTCAGTGGTTCAGTCTGCTGCCAGTACAGGAGGCAAGGGTCTATATTCCTCTTAATTAAATATGTTTATTAACCAAAAACTTTTTTATCAAACATTGACTTTCTTGCATTTGAAAGGAGAAATCACACACCATGTGACATGAACTTCTGTAAGCTCAGACTTCTGTCTCCCCCATCCCTATGAGATTTCTATCTCAGTCAGATGTCATCGGACTCACCCAACGTTATTTGGAAGTTATTGGGAAGGTATACACAAGCGTGTACACTGCAGGTGCAACACTGTCAGAGTGACTAACTGTGGGTAGAACCATGCAGAGTGCTGTTGGGCGGGGAGCAGAGTACAAGAAGAGATGAGATTTGGGCTTGTTTTGCACTGTCAAAAGAAAGTCTGAAATGAAATTTAATAGTATTACATTTGATATAGACTCCTCAGGAAATGGAACAATATGTCTGAAGAGGAAAAGCTAGTTCAGGCAGCAATGCTGACACCAGAATAAACGGGTGTATATTGACCAGAAATAGACGTATGCTGAAGCCCCTGGCACAATGTGGCCCACTGCAGTATCCTGGCCCTGGCCCTCATTCTCAGTAGTTCCTCTCAGTGCTGTGTCCTGTGTTTTCATGGTTCTACATTAAAAAAACACTTTTTGAGAGTTGTAAC
This sequence comes from Columba livia, assembly GCF_036013475.1. Classification (NCBI taxonomy): domain Eukaryota; kingdom Metazoa; phylum Chordata; class Aves; order Columbiformes; family Columbidae; genus Columba; species Columba livia. The sequence continues at coordinate 15,649,291 of NC_088605.1, read as the reverse complement.
AGTCTACATCAGTCTCTGTCGTCCTTGAAGAAATAGCCTCAGTTTCATACCAACGACCACTTTTTGTCACTGTATTTAGGTTGGTTTTGGACCATGAATTTTAAATCATTATAACTAGGCTCAAACACATCTTTATTAATCAAAATAGGAACCATTACAATGAACACACTTTTGCCAACGAGAAATAAGTTTCTTTATTCCTGTAGTGGAAAAATCCATGCTTTAGGATTTGACAAACTCTTGGAAAGCACTTCTGCATCCTGTTGGTTGTGGAAGCATTTTCCCTGCCAAGAGCTGTTAAGATGTTTGAAGAAGTGGTAGTCAGTTGGCAAGGGGTCAGGTGAATATGGCTGATGAGGAGAAACTTCACAGTCCAATTCGTTCAACTTTGGAAGCGTTGGTTGTGTGATGTGTGGCTGGGCGTTATTTTTGAGAATTGGGCCCTTTCTGTTGACCAACACCAGCTGCAGGCATTGCAATTTTCAGTGCGTCTCATCGATTTGCTGAGCGTACTTCACAGACATAATGGTTTTGCCAGGATTCAGAAAGCTGTAGTGGATCAGACTGGCAACAGACCACCAAACAGTGACCGTGACCTTTTTTTGGTGCAAGTTTGGCTTTGGGAAGTGCTTTGGAGATTCTTCTTGGTCCACCCACTGAGCTAGTCATCACAGGTTGTCGTATAGAATCCATTTTTCATTGCATGTCACAATCTGATTGAGAAATGGTTTGTTGTTGTTTTGTAGAATAAGAGAAAAGGACACTTCAAAACAACATTTTTTAAAATTTTTGGTCAGCTCATTAGGCACCCACTTGTAGAGCTTTTTCAACTTTCCAATTTGCTTCAAATGCCAAATGACAGTGGAACAATCGATGTGGAGTTTTCAGCAACTTCTCATGTAATTATAAGAGGATCATCTTAAATTATTGCTCTCACTCGGTTGTTGTCACCTTCTAATGGCCGACAAGTACACTCCTCATCTTCAAGGCTCTCGTCTCCTTTGCAAAACTTCTTGAACCACCACTGCACTGTACATTCATTAGCAGTTCCTGGGCCAAATGTACTGCTGATGCTACGAGTTGTCTCTGATAGTTTACAACCCATTTTGAACTCAAATAAGGAAATCACTCAAATTTGCTTTTTGTCTAACACCATTTCCATAGTCTGAAATAAATATAAAATAAATAGCAAGTAATAAGTCAGTAGTAAAAAAAGAAAAAATAATGTGAGAAAATTAAAATTATATGAAAATTACAATAAAATTATGTATAACATATCCACATTTATTTAAGACTGTACTCCAATACCAAAAGGCAAATTTCAACAATGCAAAAAACACAATTCCTATTGCACCATCCTAATATCAAATGACATAAAAAGTGTTTGGGCAGAAGATAATTTCTGAGAAAAAATCAAGAGCCAGTACACAATAATCTGTCTGAGTGATTATACCATGCAAATGCGGTTTTCTTTGGGGAGGGAAACAGGACTGATTTTCAGACTATTTACTTTTGTTTGTTTGTTTGTTTTTTCTTGTTGAAAAAATATTTTCCTCTCATTTGAATAATCATGATTACTGCAGTATCACTTATGACAGCTGCAACCATTATTTAATAACAAAATAGACAGAAGGTAGAAATAATGTGAAACTGCTATTGCAAGCATGAAGAAAAAGAGAGTTCCTTTACACTAGATGAGTGAAATGAGCAAATTAGTATTTATTGTTTAAATGTGTAGTACTCTTCATGCATATTAGAAGTGACCCTTCTTTTATAAAAGCTGTGCCTTTTCTCATGGTGCCCATCAGGTGTCTTATCTGAATCCATTGAAGTGTAGGGACATCCAGAGAACAATATTAAAAAAATAAAAAATAGAAAGCTAAAGTAAAATAAAATTTGCATACAGGAAACAGGAGAAAGCATTCAGGTTTGAAATACAATGGTCTCTTGCTAAGCTAAGCAGGGTTAAAAAATCTACATATCAAAAGGAAGAGAACATGTAACTGCTCTCTGTGAGCTAGAAAACAAAACTATATTATCACAAAGCTGTTTATGATTAGCATAGGAAGGGAAAGGAAATAAGAAACTTTGAGAAAACATTGCAAGCAGATTTTAACTTTTTGTAGTATATATGCTATTCTTAATCATACATTGACTGCTTTCATATTGTAGCTTTTGGTCTGTACCTCACTTGGAAGATCTTAGCTGTAAGTGTTAGAGATTTCAGGACTTTTGATGAGAAACACCCCCCATGTTGTGAATAAGAGCAGCAGAGTCCTTAAAATTAAAAACACTCTTAAAAATATCACTCTGCTATGAATGTTAAGGCCACTCTTAAAAATACCACTTTGATATGAGCACTTACAACTTGGAAGGTTGTAGCTTTATAGTATTTTTCCTCCATGTTTATTTTCTCAGGTATTTGCAACAGATGGAATTTATCCTGCTGCAGCAATCAAAATGGCTCTGTATCCACCAGTGGCATATACGACAAGTGTCCCAGCACTTTCTGCAGACAAGAAACAGGACAAATAACAGCATATTGAGACTTATTCTTTCCATGCAGGTAATTGCAGGTATCTGTACTGGTACATCTGAAGTCCTGCTTTGACCACTGTCTACATGCAAAAAGTCAGTATGAGGTCTTCACCTCACTAGGCCCCTGTTTGATGACTGTAGAAATGAGAAGGCTTTGTAGTATCCTTTGTATGGCTGAACTTCACTTTCAAAGCAAAGACCCCAGTAAGGAAATACAGCGGCACATTTTTATCTCAAAATAATAATTGCACAACAAGTTATAAGATGTTGAGGTTGTGTCACAGTTCTGAATAAATATGAGACAGTCTTGGTGTCTCCTCTCTTCTGCCTATAACAGAAGCCTGGCTGTTACTGCTACTTTTCATAAAGCACCATATTTTCAAGGTGTGAACGTTCCCATATGCCAAACATTTCCGTTGTTATGCCTCCCAAATGCAATCCGATCATCATGGCATTTTAAGGCATCAAATAAAAAATTAAGTTACCACAAAACACACTTGTTAACACAGTAGGAAGAATCCTGCTTGCTGAGTGCATCCAGCACTGCTTTGTTCTTGGATTCAGTCTGCAGCCTGGCTTCCTATGCCCCTGCTTCCAGTTGACAAAGCTGTGGAGCACTACAAAAGCAAGCTGAATATTCACTAGATGTCCCAGGCACCAAAGATTTTAGGCTGATGTTCTGTCAGGAGAACATGTAAATTAAGGCTAAAAAACCCACCAAGCTATAATGCAGCTCAGTAGCAGAGTGCTAACATGCTCAAATGCTTAAATAAAATACTACACTGCATACACTATTTCTTTCCTGCAGAGAGGTTGAGAAAAAGAATGCACCGTAGGTAATGTATACCATTTGCCTTGCTTAATATGAGGGCAAGTCTGCTGGGCACCGATCAGTCTTCTGAACAGAGACACAGCAAACTTCAACAGAAAAACTGAGAAATCAGATACATCAGTGTTCACATAGCAGCACACTCTTGGGGTTCTGCTTTCCATTTCCTATGTGCATCTGCCAGGTTTACCTTGGGTATCTATGTATGGTGAGGCCCTGTGCTATGTGGAAGTACTCTGAGAACAGCATAAGATCTAACAGCAACATGGAGTTAAAATCTACCATCATTATCAAAGGATTCCGTCTTCCTTGTAACTTCTTACTTGTCCAATATTCACAATTTTTGTTTCTTTCTTCTCCTGAGACAATGTATACTGACACTCAGTGCTCAATATTTCCTCTCTCAATAGACAGGATAATTATCAGTCTTTTCCTCCCCAATGTGCAGGGTTATCTTCATGTATTTAAAGTTGTTCACCTGTTCAAACATAAATGGTAGAATATTGAACTCTATAGACCAAGACATGAAAATTGCTAATATATTTTTCCACTTTCATCTATTTCCCTGTACCTTCCAAAATCTTACATTCAGCAACCTGCAGGTAGCAGAATTTAATTACTGAAAGACATCAATCACTAGTTTTAGGTTCATTGTGAAAAGCAAATTAGATTTCCTTCTGTATTACAAAGGCCTTTCCTTTGTTTTGCAATAGAAATGACATAGCACAGCCATTAAAAGCACAGATAGTAAAAAAAAAAAAAAAAAAAAAAAGACAAAAGCAAAGAATTGGACTCTGAACATAAAGGACATATTTATACTGACAGACACAAGAACACCTGTGGAATGGGAACTTTATTGGCCTGACACATAAAGGCACATTAGTTAATACATCAGTCAATATGGGTTAAATGCAGCCTAGCAACAAAATTAATGTGAAAAAAAAAAAAAGGCCAAGAATTCTCCCTTCACTAGGACACTGCTATTCAATGAATATAAGAACAGCCAAACTGGTGAGAACTGAGGTCAACAGGAGAGTTTGAGGTTACAGCTGACATAAGGGGCTAAACTAGGGAGGACTGAAAACAAGGCAAGAACAGAATCATAGAACAGAATCATCATGGAACAGTTTGGGTTGCAAGGGATCTTAAAGATCATGTAGTTCCAACCCCCCTGACATGGGCAAGGACATGTTCCACTAGACCAGGTTGCTCAAAATCCCATCCAGCCTGGTCTTGAACACTTCCAGGGGTGGGGCATCCACAGTTTCTCTGGGCAACCTGTTCCAGTGCCTCACCACACTCATAGTGAACAATTTATTTCATATATCTAATCTAAGTCTACCTTCTTTCATTTTAAAGCCATTATCCCTTGTCTTGTGAATATATACCCTTGTATAATAAAAAGTCCCTCTTAACTTTCTTGTAGCTCCCCTTTAGGTACCGGAAGGCTGCCATCAGGTCTCCCTGGAATTTTATTCAGGGTTAACAACCCCAACTCTCTCCACCTGCCTTTATAGAGAACACGCTCCAGCCCTCTGATCGTCTTCATGGCCCCCCTCTGGACTCGCTCCAGCAGGTCCATGTTCTTCTAAAGCTAGAGCTGAATGCAACACTCCAGGTGGAGTTTCACAAGAGTGTTGTAGACAGGGACAGTCACCTTCCTCAACCTGGTGGTCTCACTTCTTTTGATGCAGCCCAAGATACGGTCCAGTCTCTCCTTGGTGCCCCTTAAAACTTTTAGTATTCACTGCATCCTTTGGCAAGTAGTATCATTGACTTATTACCTGCTTCATGAAGAATAACCGACTTCTGTTTGTTTGGAAGCTTGTTCCTACTATCTTACTTTGATGATCCCTAGTACTTATAGTAGAAGAGACAGTGAACCATCAACCCCCATCTATCCTCTGCACCTCACTCCTGATTTTAAAGCCCTCTAACCTCTCCCCTGTAATTTGTCACTTTTCCAGAAAGAAGAATCTTAGCTTACTTAGTTATTCCTCGCACAACACACATCCCATATATTGATAGCCCTTGACAATCAAGGACAATTGAACCTTTTTCCAGTTCTACTATATTCTTTCTGAGATTAAAAGAACAGAACAGTACAAAGACACACCATGCATTTATATAAAGGCACAATGATGAACTCTGTTTTGTTCTCTATTGCTTTAACAATAGTTCCTAACATTTGCAATTTTGTTGTTGTTGTTCAGTGCTGAGCACTCGGCTGTCATTTTCATGGAATTATTGATTTTATCCCTGAAGTCTCGATCCAAACTGGTAAAGGTTAGGTCAAAGCCCCTCATTTTATAAATGAAATTAGGGTGATGTCTTTCCTATATGCATCACTTTACTTTGACATGCATTTAATTTTACTATCTATCCGGGCTGTGCAAAGCCACATTTTCATTCAGATCTGCCTTTTCTGTTATGTTCTGTTCATAGCAATATTTCAATAGCTGCATGGAGCACAAGACACGAAATCCTGCACACAGAAGCTGGTATCTCCATTGCTCCATTCATCAGGACATCTCCAAACTGAGGTGTCATGCTGAAACATGGGTATCAGCAAAGATGAGACATGGAAAAAATTAGGACAGGGAGATGCAAGAACGATGCTGAAAGAGCTTTCTGTCTATCAGCCATTAATAACTCTTTGGGGGAATACAAACTGTAGCTTGTTCAGTTATTTTATAAAGGAAGTGAAATTCATCATGTGTGTGCACATGGAAGTCTCGACTAAGATCTGGAAACCAATAAGAGAAAAAAAATATTTCAAGGCTCAAGATCCTTGCAATAAAGTTTCCTCTGGGCATATCTGGTCTGTGTCACTGCTTTCTTTGTAAAACTTGACATCATTGTTGTTTATTGAGATTAGAGGAAGTGTTTATTACACTATTATATATTGGAATGTTTTGCAGCCATGATAAACAAAGGCCAGAAGATCACTAGAGAAACTCTACTGGCAATACACACACAAGAGATCTTGAACTTGTTTATTCTGAGTTTAGTGAAGAGACATTATCACATACAAGTTTGTGTGAACTCACAGCATTTTGTTTATCATGGTAATTCAGACCTATCCTATGATCCAAATGCTCTTTGAAAGACACAATCTGGTTTCTGGTCCTAATTTTAGATGTTGTCTGCAAGGACATTATCACTTACATATTTACATTCTCTCTTTTTTCGTTGGTTTTTGCTCATACCCATAAAATGTCTCACCCAAAAGATCTGGGAAGGGTATATTGGAGCTTTATTTTTCTCTGTTGTATGTTTACTTGTTTTGCCTACATAATGGCTCCAGAGAAAGTACTTTCACTATAAAATGCCACCAGACAGCTTTGTGACAGAGTTTAAATGCTGACAGCTCATGCAAAGAGAATTACTTTGCGACAACTGTTGCAAAACATTTTTTTTACCCAGTGGTTGTCTTAGCCAAATTCCACAGCACTTTTCTAAATGCCTTCCTCTCTCTATCCTGTCCCCCACACGCTTCAGAGGGTCACTTAACATTTCATTTGTCCTGAATTATTGTAGTGCAACTGCCCGCTGTTACAATTACTGCATTTCATCTTTCTCTGCAGCTTTGCTGAACTCTCTTTTATGTTAACACAACTAGCAACATTTACAAAGAGTTTAGGAATCCATCTGCTTTGCACAGTATGCATGTAGGATCATTACAACCACTAATAATTAATAACCTTCTGCATCCTCCCAGGAACACCTGTATTTATTTTGTCTAGAGCCCATCGTCAGGAAATAACATGGCACAATTCATCATGGTCCAGGCAAGCAATTGAGTTCTCAGGTCAAGAAAGAAAAAAAAAAGTGATGCAGTCTCGAAGTCAACACAAGAGCTTCTGAAATACGAATGGTGTCAGGGCTCCAGGGGGTGACGAGGCCTGTCCCATTGCCCCAGCAGGGGCCAGGGCAGCTGGGCAATGACTGAGGGCACCCCCAGCCCGGGGCATCAGGCATGTCCCTGAGGACAAGGTTGCTGGGATGTCAGCCCGCAGGTGGATGGCAGCTGGGCTGAAATGGGGTCCTGGGCCACAGGCAGAGTTGGGGACACCCCGGGAGAGGCTGGCAGGAACAGTCCATCCCATTAGTGCCCTCAGGCCATGGCAGCGTACCCTTGGGTGAACTCCAGCTAAATTCATCCTTTGCCCTCTCCATCCTCCATCCCCCCCACCTCTTTTTAAACTCTTGGAAACTAGTACCAACAGGTTGTAGCATATTAATTTACCTCCTGGGGTGCTGGTAAGCCAAGCTTTAACTGGTGCATGACTGAGTGTTTCAGTCCTAGCTGCATGTTCTGATATTAACTCTGTTTGTCATGCTACGTAAGGGCCGTGATCAGCAGCTGGCCTCAGGCAAAGGGAAAGTAATCAGTCTTCTGGAGAACTTTTCCAGTGATTGCCAAGAATTTTCTGCATGAGGAAGCCTATTAACAAGCATCATGTGAGAGAGTGTTTACAGAAAGCCAGAAAATGCTGACCCAGGATAAAGAAAACGTCCCCTCTACGTAGTTTCACAGCTGAATAACTCTCTGATATTTCATTGAAGGGATATATAGATAACAGTTACAAAATAACTGTACAAAAGGGCTTTTAAAACATTTACACCAACAGCAGCCCAGGCCCATATGGTAATTTTTGAGCAGAGATTACATTTCAAGGGACAAAGGAATGTTCCTGGGGTATAATATCTTTGCAAGTAGGATCTCAAAGGTCAGATGGAGCATCTGACCCCACGAGTTCCTTCCCCACTGCCTCACCTTGTGACTGAGCTGGCATAATCACAGCCCTGTGAAAGCCTTGAGTGCAAGTTAACTTGATGTGCTCCTAAAGGAAACTCGATAAAACCTCAGGTCGTGTAATGAAAATAAACTACACAATTACCAATGGCAAATATTCTATTATTTATAACCCATAAGGAAAAGGGCATTTTAAAATTCCTTTCCAGGAACTTTGCCAGAGGAGAGAACATTCACATAAACTATGTCTTTTTATTCTGTTACAATTCTGATTTTTTTTGAGCTATAAAAGCATGTTCAGAGCTGAAATGTGGAATTTAGGCATTTAGGCTTTTTCTCAGACCAAATATTCACTATTTATCTCAATTCAACTATTTTATCGTGCTTGCCTCTGAACTTCCCAGTGACTGAAGCGTAGCAGGTTCTCAAGTGCTTGCCAGTTGCCTGCCCCGAGCCTGTCACCAGGGATTTACAAAACCCTTGGTGGAGCAGTGCCAGTGATCTGGTATATCATGCTGATGTACTTCTGTCACCTGTGTGATCATCCTCTTGTCACTGAGCTAGAGCAGGGGGGGCATAGGCTTTGTACCCCATCTGCTGCTATTTGTGCACAACTGCTGGGACTTTTTTTATTAGCCTCATTTCAACCTGAAAAGAAAAAAGAGGAACTGAACCAGTTGTGACAGAAGAGATTAGTCCAACTTGTTGCCACATGACATGCCTGAAGTTAATACACAGCATTGCTGCTTTGAAACAGTGACATTTCCATTAAAAAAGCTAGTAATCAAATCACCCTGAACTTAACCATCTGCCTTTGTAACTGAGATTCTATCTACAATGGCATTTAACATAAACTGTAAACACAGAAAATGAATTTCCTTTTTATGTATTGCCTTGTGGTCTTAGCAGATAAATTTCAAAAGGTTGTATGTTTTATCTCTCTTTCAAACTTCTTTACATTGTGCCTGTCTGTGCCTATGGAGACTGATACAGGTATCCTTAGGTACATGATCTATGCATGCATACAGTGGTGATATTATACACAATGTTTCAGAGCAATTTAATTAACAACCTTTACCACTGCAGGTGAGCTCTGCCAAGTAATTCCATCTGTATGACCTCATAACGTACCCAGTTTTCATCCTAGCAACAGTCAGAAATAAAAAATCCCTGACAAATGTTCCTGCTTTTCTTAAAAATGCCAAATCTGGACTTTTCTGCAAAAATTGTAATGGCCTGAATTTTGGGAGATCTTAGTTTCTTTTCCTTCTTTGATTTAGATTAAAAAAAGATGCTAAAATAAATTGTTTGTGATGAGGGGAATAAAGTAAATGAAAAATTCCACAAAATTATGTTTCAATGACCTTTCTTATACACCTACTGATGGAAAACAGTATAAATTACTTATACCCCTCACTGGTCATGCAGATACTGAGCAGTGTTTCAGTAGCAACCACATGCTGCCTCAGCACCTCCTGGAGCTGTGAGATGGCACAGTCGATGGCTTGTGGGAACATGCCCTCGGTGGAAGATGCACCCTGTACCACCTCCTGAAGAAAGGTGTTCACTGGGCAATAGGCTGTGTGCCTGGCTCTGCTGGGGGCTGCACACCCCAGGGATGGAACACTTTGAGAGCTGGAGGCAAAGCTGAGCTCAGAGTTGTGGCCTTGGCCTTGGATTGAGTGGGTGAAGGACTCTACCCCAACCAGTGGTGTGAATTCCCTCATGTGGGTTTGTAGGTGTGGTCGCCTGCCCCCCAGAGAGCTGCTATTGCCAAATGTTAATGGTTAACTTTGCTGATGAAAGGGACGAGGCCAAAGGAGCAATTCTAAACTACCTGGAGAGATCAGAAATATTGGCAAGAAATATCAGTCTCCAGAACAATTTGGAAAAAAATTATGATGAACAGACATGCTTCAAAACAAGCATGAACACTGAGCTTTGGGGAGCTGGAGAAAAACTGAATAGCAGCTTCAGAAATGCAACAGCAAACAACAAACTAAAAACTGTGAAATGGCAGCAACAAATGAAAAAAAATAATTTAGGATATTACAATTGTATAGTGATGCCTTTTGTCCACTGACTTCTAGGCATTTTAATGTACATAGCCAAGGCAGAGACATTTCAACCTCTGCCTGTATATGCAATCTATATATGAAGCAACTGGCACTTAATAGTAAAGAAGGGAAAATTTGAAACATATTCAGTTTAAATTTTTGGGAGGATTAATTCTTAAGATAATAATTTAAAATCGCTATTTCAATAATTTTCAAAAATATTTACTTTAAAAAAAAATTATGTAATTATAATTCCTACTTCTCTATTGTTAATAAACTCTTCAGGACAAAAGCTTTGCTTCTGTGAAAACAAAAATGTTTTATCCAGGAAATATAGTTCAATCAAAATTAAAAAGTGGTTGAAAACACATCTGGTTCCCACAAAATATTTTTTTGTCCAGGAGACACCTGAACAGAGCATCAGACATTGACATCTATGCAATCATCACCTGGACATGAGAACAAAAGATTTAAATTAAAAAAAAAAAAAGTCAGGAATGTCTATCTAAGACTTAAATGACTGATTATTCCAAAGAGTTGTAAGTTTTCCATCTGAACCTACAGGCTTCAAGAAAAGTTCCACATGCATATTTGGCTCTGTGAAGACGCCTATGTGAAAGATGGCCATCACTACTGGCCCCACTTGGCATTGGAGTCACATGAACCATCTCTGCCATCACCGGGGTCTATCAGCTTGGTAGTGGCACTGAATTCTGTTTACCTGAGAGTCTACTCAGGGTCTACTCTGTCTGTGCCAAGCAGAACCTGATGTTTGCAGGCTCTGCACAGCATTACACAGACAGAAGCAATTCCCTGTTCTTGGCAGAGATATGCTGGAATCTGGGACATGCCACTTCATTCCATCACCCACTTTGTACCTCCTGGAGGACATGATTTTCCATCTAACAATGCCAGCAAAAGCAATCTGCAGCAGTGGACTGGCTAACACAGGCAGCTCTTCTAGAGAGCAGCACAGCTGAGGCCTCAGCACAAATCTCATCGTCCCCCTTGCTCAATATTGCATTTCTAATTCTGTAACAAAGTACTTTTTTTTGCTCCAGCATCCCACTCAATTCTCACACATTTCCCTGTTATCCTCATATCAATATGCACAGCTTCATGGGATCGCAGGACAGCTCAGGCTGGAAGTGACCTCAGGAGGTCTAAAGCCCAACTTCCACTCAAAGAAGGGTGAGCTGGGAGATCAGATTATGCTGCTCAGGGCTTGACCCGTCTGTATCTCAAAAATTTCCAGTGGAAACTGCACAGCTTCTCTGGGCAACCTCTTTGTCCCACTGCTTGCCTATCCACGTAGAGAGAAATGACCTAAAACACAGAGATTTGTGGCAATGGCTTTCCCTCAAAAGCACTTAGACATATATTTTCAGAAGCTGAACGCGTGCCCTCAAAAGTCGCATACTAAACAATCCATTTGGTGTGCTCTGGACTTAGCTCATGGCAGTGTGATCTTTGTGTGGCAGCTTTGGGGATCTGTGGTCAACAGCAGAGCTGTGACAAAACTGCACATCCTGTGCAGTGCTGCTTCTGCCTGACACCTAAGCATGTCCATTTAGAAGATAAAACTTCATGCCTTCTGTTGCTATCGCTATTTCTCTTTGTTGCTACAATGATGGCAAATGAGGACAGGGACAGTGGTCATTACGTAAAAAAAAAAATCTCTTGGATTTTGGTGCTGAAGCAGCTAAATGAGCAACGCCAAGATCCTCCTCAACTGAAGAAGCATGGCAAGCACAGAGGTGGTATTTAAGGACAGCAGCTATGAGAGCAATAGAAATTTGCAGGCTACAAGGCTCAATGCAGTAAGTTTATTTTCTCTGCTTTGGAACAGCTTAGCACTGTAAGAAAAGAAGCTTCCCACAACTATTTGTCACAGGCTTGGCAAGACAGAACTGAAGGAGATGCACAAGAATCTGAATGACCTTTTGCAACTAAGACCACACAAGCACATGCAATGCAATTACCTTGTGTTATTGTGATGAGAGAAAATTTCATTTCAACTCTGGACCCAGACAGCAAGTGTTCCAATACCTTATTTTTTTCCAGGAATGATGTCTGAGGGAAACTCTGAGTCATCCAAAGGGGGAAGAGATTAATAATATCCACCTTGAACTCCAGATATAGATGAGAGCTTTCCAACCTGATGTTGGGAAAAAAAAGTCTGTTTTCTTCCTATAAAAGAAACACGGCATTTTGTGAGAAAAAGCAGAACAGGGGGATATAGAAGTCATCCCCATCCTATCTAACTTCTCAGTTATTGCACAGCTGTATCTTCCAACACCTTACAGAGCATCTTGTTTCGGCCAGTGTCAAAATATTGGACTGGTAAATCCTCAGCTTGATTCAGTTTAGCATCTCTCTTGCATTAGACACAAGCTGCAGGGCAGGAAGATTCACATGAATGTTGATAATTGTTAGCAACATTTTGCTCTGTATGTACTCTGCCACAGGGCTTGAAAGAGAACCACACAGCAGAATACCGACTGGCTTGTTTGCAAATAGAGGAGCAATTCTGCAGGCAACCCTGCTGTATACCGTCTCTTACAGATTTAGAGCACTGCTATCACGCACACATTGTGCAGCATGTCTTGGCTTGAGCTGAGAGTTTGCATGGTGCTTTTTGTTATTTAGCTTCCTTCTGACTCTTAGAAGCAAGAAAAATCTCCTCAGAAAAGGTGGTTTGCTCTAGTTGCTAGAGTTCAAAGTAAACCAGGTTTGTTCAAGGTCAGTTCTCATAGCCTGTCTGACTTACCAGTGAATGTCTGACAGTTGCCAGTGAAACAGCTGATTTCTTTTTGTTTGTTTTTTTAAATAGTTAAAGACAGTATTTTCAAAACAGAGAGAGCAATTTGCCCATGGCAAGGACCTTTGCAGCATCCTAGATCAATTGGAGTGCTTGCACAAGATCTGAAAATGTGCAGCAAGGATTTTCTGAAGGGCTTGGATTTCTAAACCCAGAAGTAGCAAGTCTGAGGAAAACACAAATGCAGCTATCAACCTAAAAGTCAGAGCTGTCTATGTATTGGAAAGGATAGGAAAAATAAAGAAGGTTTTCTCAAACAAAATTTGCAGACTACTTCTGTAAGTCATGCCCAGCTAAATGCAAAAACAGAAATGCCAAGTGGTCTCATATTGTTCTGTGCAAATTAGGATCAGAAAATCAAACTTGGCCTGTGGAGATCACTTTAGGGAGCTTCTGGGGTGAGAAGGGATGCCTGGCCCTGGAGCTCAACCTCAAACTTGTGGCTGTGTTACTCCCTTCTGCATCAGCATGTCCAAAGCAAGAGGGAGAGTTTGAGCAAAAAGAGCAGTAACCAGAAAACCTGCAACTTCAAAGCTCTCACTCTCTTCATAAGCTTACTTGCAAGATCCTGGAGAATAGTCTTCAGCACATAGTCAAGGCCTGGTCTGAGGCTGTCTCTGTAATTCCTTCCCATTAGCACTTACAAACCCTACCAAGATATGATCTGCCTCTTTTGGGTAAGTTCTTAGTACCTGGCCCTTTGTCACATCTGTTATTCCAATAAACACTGCAATCTCAAGCTTCACTTGAGATATTTAGGGGTGCGTGCATTTCTTATATGACACACTGATTATATTAAAGCATCAGTCTACCCTGTATGGTCTCTGAGTTAAACTAATCCACTCCAAATTACATTTAAACAGATTTAAATGCATGGCTTTTGGCTCCGGTACAAATTAATAAAATTGAAATAATGGGTAACATAAAGGTAACTGTTCTTGTCAACTTCTTTAACGAGGCCCTGGTTGATGCTGATTTCACCTCAAATGTCACATCAAGAAGATGCATCCATAGGGAATTTAATTAAAAAAAAAAAATAAAAAAAGAAGAAAAAAAGAAAACACAACTAAAAACAACTATCTGAGTTTTTAATGGATTGAAGCAGAGGAGACTTTTACCACCAGAGCCCAAGAATGAGCAATGGCCTGAACTTTCTAAGCACTGCACCATCCTGAAAAATTTGTAATCTTGGTAGAGTCAGCAAGATGAGCAGGGAGCGTTTTAGACTGGCCAGTTAGAAATGCCACAGAGAGAGGCAGCACCTACACCTGTGTGGCAGGGACAGCAGCCAGCTGGAAAAGCAGCATGGGGAGGTGACAGCAGAGCTACAGCAAAGAGGAAAAATAACGCTCCATGCCCTCCTGACTGACCGTTCCTGGCTGGTAGACACTGAGTCATGATATTTCCTATACTAATAGTCATCACCCTGCCTACGGGCAGGCAAACTAGTTCCAGTTAGAAATTGATGACAACTCTATGTTTGTTTTGTCTCTGTCTTTGTGAAATCCTTCATCCTTTTTCTTACTCTGAAAGCCAACTAAATAGGATTTACCCATTGGCAGATGTGGCGTGAAGCCATTTCCAGATCATGAGAAGGTTTCAAAATTATTATATGGGCTTTGAAGAGTGGAGGAAGAAAACCAAGAGGACGTAAAAGTTCAACACACCGGTCAATGCAGGGCAGAATTAAAGTGAATGAATAAAATTCCTGGAAGAGTCAATGCACTCTCCCTGAAGCATCAAATATTTTGCTTCACTTAAGCTGTGTGTTTATGTTACCATTATTTCCTAAGTTCACCTTGGTAAAAACTAACTGACTCTGTCTTGATACAGCGAGAAACAATTGAGCAGGATAAAGTGAAAGAGAATGAACAATGACCTTTCTTTCTGCAGAGCCCATTGCTGAGAGAGGCAGGAAGAGATCTATCTGGTAATGTTTATCTGACTAAGGCAATTTACTGGATGATAGCTTTCCCCACAAGATCTAAGGACAAAAATGGCATAATATCAACTCACAAGGGACTCACTAAAATGAGCCCTAAAATGAAGCCCTCTGTGCTGAACCAACTGTATATTTCACGTGTAAGCCATGCCATTGAGATGTTTAATGTTCCTCTGGAGAGCAATAGACCAGTGACAAGAAAAATAAACAAGACCTAAAGATGAAGATGTCCTTGAACTGAAAGTGCTTCACTTTAAGAAACCCAATAAAGTGAGTGAGAAACTGTGAAGCATGATTGCATTAAAATAGGCAATATTTTTTGTGTCTTCGGTGAGATGGCTTGGGTATTTTATACCATAGGTCTCCATGCAATTATGAGAACTGAAATAATCTGATGGCAAAACTTTATTTCAGTGGGAGCGAAGGCTTAACTTGTGGCCTCCTGTGCTGACACGGGTATCTTCACCACTGGGCTGCAGTGCCCTCTCTCCTTTACACCTCACTCATACATTCCCTGAAATTTCAACATGTCAATAAAAGTGTTGCTGAATCTGACTTTTCCTTTATAACATTTGATTTTTAACCAAAAATTTCTTTGTCAGAAAAATTTCTGCGATCACCACATGCAAAGTACTAACAATGAGGTTAATCTAATAAATACCTTTATTCTCATGCTGTTCGTGCCCACAATATCCCAAGCTAAACAATCCAAAAATACACCCGAAGGTTTGCTGACCTTGTTTTCAAATCCCTGCCTAAATGCATCAAGCCACCAGATCTGGAGTAAATAGAATTAAGTGAGCAGAGGTGCAAGGGTATGGCTGGTTTCGTAAGGCATGTGCATAAATAAACACATATAATGGTAAATAACCTTTTACTGGGGTGAAATGGGAAGCACAAAAAGTCCAAAGGCATAAAATGATACAGTTTATATAATACCAAGGTTTTAAGTTCAACTGGTTCCTTTGAGGTTGGTTACAGAGAGAAAACACAGTTTCTAAAAATTAAGAATTTTCAAGAAGTTTGTTTTCTCTACATTTTCAGTTTTCTGTCATTATTTCAGCATTTCTGACCCCAAATTGTTAGAGATTCCCATTCTGTGAGGTAAAATATGTTTCCATTTGTCCACTTTACTTACAAGTGAAAGAGGAGTCAAAGTGTCGGAGTAACTTGAGTGGTAGAAAATTCGAAATTTTTTCTGCTGTAATTTTAAACTCGGAACTTGTGGCTGTTCTTAAAATGAAGGTATTGACCATTATTTCCAATCAGTCATGCTACAGTCCTTATTTTCATGCCAAGGTCTTTTTTTGAGCGTGTCGAAAAGTAATCTGCACTATTACTTTCAATTATAGTTTAATAATTTATGAAATTACTTAGTATCATACCTGCAATATGTCAGTCAAGCTTCATTACGTTGCAATGAGGTCTGATTTAACACAGTCATTATTGCTGCTGTTAAGGGTTTGTGGGGAAAGATTCCTGCGACTGTATTAATTTTAGCCATTTTAGACTAAAATAAGCAGCTACAGATAAATGACAGTATACAATGGGGTACTTAAGCATACCTAAGACTATGATGTCTCCTAATTGCAAATACTTGCCTCTTGGAATAGCTCCATGTTTTGCACTCAGTTAGGGAAATGTTCTCCTAATTTCTTACAGTGAGTTGCTTTACAAGTAAGGATGAGCTATGAAAACTCAGGAGGAAGGCAAAGACTTGAACAGCATTCCCTGGCAGCGAGCACACAAGACAGCTTAACTAGCACAGCGACTTCTGTGAAGTGTTGATAAGGACATCAACTTCACACCAAGCATGCTCAGGTCCATTCTCGGCCTTGGGCTCGCCCCCATGTTGTGGTTACACTGGCAGTGGATTTGAGTTTATACCCTGATGTATGATACCATTGATGGTCCAAGGTGGAACAGTGTGACAAATAATAAGGAAAACTGGATTTAGTTCAAAGAAACTTTTAGTAAGACAGCATTTGGGAAGGAAGCCCTTGAGGCCTTTTCCTTGGCATTAGTTCTTAAATTTACCTTTAGGTGGCCCAGAATAGGGGTTTGCCAGCTTTGAGATCAGGGGTTACTCCAAACTATGAAATGAACTCATTAAAACACAGATATATAGGTTTCTCAGGGCATGTTCTGTTTTCTGTTGAAGTATGAAATCCTGCAAACACGTGATTCAACCTAAGCATCATGTAATGTTTAGGAAGTTGCACTTCATTTCACTGCTAATATGAAAAAGTACTTTCTCAGGTCTCAGTCTTGGCAGAAAAGGCAATCTAATTTTCTCAATCACATGTACGGTGCTAGGCCAGGGGAAGGACCACTTTCTTGCCTGCATGTATCCTAGGCAGAGATAGACGAAACAAAACAAAACCAATATGTAACCCTCCCAAAGAACTGAAAACAGCCTTTACTCCAAGGTTGATACTTCTGTCTGCAAGTCCCCGAGACAATAGTGTCTTCAGCTTGTATTTGATACAGCTCCAAGCACAGCATATTGAAGAAATAATCAGTATAATCCTTTGCTGTTGCTTTCAGCTTATTAAGAGGGTTTTTTTTTTTTTTCTGACTCGAGCACCAGTGGCTGAAGATGATTTGAGGCATCAATCGTCGGGGCTATTTGGGTGCTGTGCTGTTCTGGAGCCACGACAGTCTGGTAAGATGGGAAATGTTAACTGAGGCTTCTGCTGGGGAGGGAGATGGCAAGCTTGGGTGTAGAGTTAGAGTGGGAGCAAACAAGGGGAAAAATGAATCACAGTATTGATGTCTGGAAAGAACAATATTATGACTATATGGATTTAATGACTGCTGATATCTAGCTCAGTGACAGGTAGTCTCATCCACAGGGACAAAAGTACACAGTGTGCTTCGAGGAGACCTGGGGGCAATCCTTCAACTCAAATCCCATGATAGGATAATATGCTATGGCTCCTTTTATGCTGGAGGTGGCATCCTTTCTAGATCCCTTCTGAGTATGTCAGTTGATGATAACAGCATAATTTGCCTTAGAAATTTTAATTCCCCACACGCAACCTTTTCCTTACAAAGAAGAAAACCGTGAACATTTCCTTTGAGCAGCCCTGAATAAATACTTTAAGAATATTAAAAATAAGAAGTGGATTAAAGCTTTCTGAGTGAATTCCAAACCATGTAGGGCGCTTTGTTAATTTTAAAAGGAGAGATGTTATAACCTTCAGTGCTCATGCTGTGTGACAGACAGGCACTGTTGGTGTTAAAAACAGGCAGAGTGTATCTGTGGCTACAGCCAGATATATAATCTCTCCTGAAACAACATATGTCTGTCTTTCCCCTTTCACAAAGGAAATTTAGTGAGGAACAGGTAAAGCAGTTCTGTGACATCATGATTGTTCTACAGGAACTCCTGGATGTCATTAGCTGTTGCACTTTGTTTCCCTGTATTTTATATTCAGCATGCATTAGCAGTTGCTTGTTTTGAAGTTCTCCAGGGTATTCTACAACGAAGTTGCCTGGTAGCAGAACAATCTGTGTTCCTCAGATATGCAAGTGACTAATTTTCCATCAATCAGAGATGAGACTTAAATAAATAAAGGTACTTCATGGGGCTGCTGTGCCTAATGATAAGCAATTATATAAAGTCAAATTAAGGCAGTTCTTTGTGAAGGTCCTGTGAAATTGGTTAAGCAAAAAGAATAACTGCACCATTTCAGTGATTCATCCTATTGCTCATTTCAGTGGGAGCATTATCTCAGTTAACTGATGCAATTAATATGAAAATGAGGAAATCATTGTTTAAGGAGATGAGGAGAGAGAGGGGGTCTTAATGCGGCAGCAGTGAAGAAAAAGAGTCACAGAGATGGAAATTTGCATAGGTCAATGGTAATGTAATGCATTTAGCACATATTCAAAGCTTAACTTGCATAGTAATACAGATCCATTAAATTCTCATTATGATGACCTGTGTCCAACACAATTCAATTTTTCTGAATCTTAATGATAAAAAGTTAATTACGGTAAGGTGAAAACCTTTTGTACTTGGTCTTAAAATAAAGCATTGAAAGGGCATTGAGACTATCTTTTAGATATGGCAGGTAGTTTCACTTCTGCTTAATTCAATATTTTATTAAGCATGACAAGATCTGAAGTTTGGCTTCTGTGTGCACTGCAGATTTTTAATGTAGTCAGTGGCAATAAATAAGCCTTTGTCTGTACAACTACAATTTAGTGCTCGTCATTTTCCACTTACAAGCTTCAGTTACAGATCACATTCCCAGTGCATCCTGGTTTTCTTATTTTTAGTAACCAGAAAGCCTACCCAAATTTGGGAAAGAGAAGGGAAAAGACATTTTTTCCCTTTCAGCACTGTATACATATGCTAGCTTTTGTTCACCAGACGTGTTTTTGAGCCAATGACTCTTAACATGGTACAGTGCAAGGTCTCCAGCAGCTGTTTCTTGTCATTACCTGATTTTGCTTCTCACCACAGCTACAGGTGGAAGATAAGTGTCTGAGGGCTGCTCAGCCTCACACCATTTCCTTCCACTTATCCCACATTTGCAGATAATGGTCATTCTTTGACTTACTCATCTGAAACAGGGAGCAAATGTGCCAGTTTCCCAGTGCTCTGGATCATGCATTGGATTAAGCAGAAGTTGTGGAGATACGCTATAATCAGGTTCAACGAGGCAGGCTGCCATGTGAAACAGGTTGTTGTTCTTAAAAGACGAGCATGCCAGAGTGACACTTTCCTTTACATTTAAGCTACCATATATCACTCAGACCACGTCAAGCTGTTTTAAATTGTGATTAATTTGCATTTAATAGATTTGTAAGGTATTTTCATTAACATCTGTGTAATGTAAGTCAGGCTTAGTGCAAACAAAAGCCAAGTCCTACACATATTATTCTCCTTGTCAGTTTTTTTTATCCTGAAATCTGCATTATACTCACTATAGTATAGGACTGGTGTTTGTGGAGGCAATCCAAGTGATGACTTTAGCCACCTAACACAGAGCCAGAGCTCAAGTTTCATTTGACAAAATGCAGACATCTGCAGAGCAGACGCTTGTACCTGAGCTATTCACACAGGGCTCTCCATGCAGGCAGTGAAGACACCCAGCCTCAACACATCACAGAGCAGATGGCCACATGTGGTTCTGGGCAACAGCCCGGCCCTGAAAATGCAAAACTACATGAAAAAAAATATTACACTAGTTCTTTAAAGCCAAGTCTGACATCCAGTCCTTGCCTCACTTTTAAGGCTGCAATTCACAGCATTTAAATTGCCACAGTCCCCTGAATGCTCCCAAGTTCTGTTTTTTTAGCTCCTGTAGCGCTTGTCTGAGTCCCTGAGGAGTTATTTGACCTCCCAGGGAGCCCGTTCGGCTCTCTCAGCCCCTGTCCATGCATACACAAATGTACAAACAGGGATTTTTTTCCCCCACAGAGTGGGCACCAGTCAGAGCAGCACCAGTGCTGGCACAAGGCAGAGCACAGGCTCATCACTCCCAAGTGCTGCCCTACACTCTGTGCCCAATCTCTCACCTCCTGCAATTCAGTTCCTTAGCACCACACAGAAGCTGCACCTTTAAAACTGTTTCAATACTTTTAAAAGCAGATAAGCCTCAACATCCAAAAGTGAGTAAAAGTTAGGTGGCTAAATATTTTGTCGGGCCAGAATCCTATTAGACAATAATTGACCTCAGTAAGAGCTAAATGTCGGTTGTGGTCCAGCCTTAGGCATCTAAATACCTTTACATATTTAAGCATATGTGTTTCAAAGATCTACATCTTTATGGACATTTTTCAAACTTTAGTTTTATGTTTTAGAAAAGGTAGAAGATAGATGCAGCATGTAAGCCTCGAGGTTATGCTGTCATTCTTCTGGCTGCTCCAGCTGTTTTCATCAGGCTCCTTACCGGCAACTTGCTGGCAGTCACTTGCTGGCCCCTGCGAGGGAGCTCCACGTGTGGCTTGTCTGTGAACAAATTCTTGTTGAAAAGTAACTCAGGAAAACAAAAAAGTCACTTATGAATACTTTGCTTTTAATCTTTCCTGGTTTGTCATTTCACAACATGAGAAAAGTAAGAAATGCTGGATGAAGCCATGTGGTCAGTCTTGAAGTACATGGAGAATTTAAGAAATGGTTATATAAAAATTAATTTTGACTAAACTTAGTAGGAAAAATAACTTGTAGATCACAGTGATCTTGCTTAAGGGTAGCATATTCGCCATGCCACTTCACAAATACCTCTCTAATTAATAAGCTTTAGTTAAAGAACAAGAATCAATAAATACTGTTATTCATAGAAAAGGGAAATTATCTGAGGAGGAAGATTGGATTTTAAAATAGGTTGGCTTCCCCCAAGCACAAATTAAGATTCTTTTACAGAAAAGAGAAATACCAGGTAGTGACAAATCGAGGAATAATCCAATTAAAGCTTCACTGGTTTCATTGTTTATGAAGATCTGACAAAAGCATTTTATCTCAAGCATTGATATTTACCAAAAGGGGAATTCTGCTTCTAAAAATACAGAAGATCCACCTTTCAACACAAATGCCACTGTCTATTGCTAAAAGAACCTCAAATGTGTTGTATAAACAAAACAACAAGCAAAAGCAATGCTAAGAAACCCTGGTCTTGGTTATCAAAAAATTCACAGGGAATGCCATTTGATATAAAATCTTTGACACTAGATTGATTTCCATTATTGTCACTACCCAAAATTACTAATCCAAAGTGTCCTAGAATGAGAACAGTCTGTGGTAGAGATTACCTCTTATTGGTTGTACAGGTGCTTTGCAAAAAACACAGCAATAATTTGCCAACAAGAGACCTGAAACATGTTCTGTGGTTTCCCACAATATCTGCAAAAAGTTTTCCAAAGGAGAAAATTTATAAACCATCAAAATGCAATTTGTGTCATGCTTCTATGAGCTGCTATTGTTATGTGACAATGTCGTGACACATCACTGCCCAATTTCACTTGCAACATCCTGGGAGACTGAGGCTCTGAAGCCAAACACTGCTGATAAAATGATCCACTGGGGTCTAAGAAGCTGTACTAGGGACAGAAGAGACCTATAGCTGACAAGTGAAAGGCCCAGCTCTTCAATAACCTGTTTGTAACCACAGTCTGTGGTCAGGGTAGCAAAAAATAAATGTTTCAAACTAACATTTCCCCCTTACAGCTCTGAGGTTTCAGGGCCTTCCTGAGCTGGACGTTGGCACTGGATTTCTGGTACAACCAGTTCTGTGCAAGAGTTGCCTGAATCTCCATGAATTGATCTAATCTCTTTGTGAGGCACTTTTGGCCCTTGCAACACCAGGTAGTGAGTTGTTCTTCAGCATCTGTGTTTTAGGCTCTATGAAGACATCTCTCTTTCCACTTCTGTTTTGGAGCTCTTTGCACCTTTTTTTTGAATCAAAAAGCTGTCCAGATATCTTTTCTGTAATCACCAGTATGGTATCCAGATGAGCCAAGGACAATATTCCAAAATGCCAAAGCATTCAGGAAGCTTTTCACAATGTGCCCACAGCATGTTGGTTCTCCAGTGCTCACCAGCTTCCACTGTAATCTGCAGTTGTTCTTACACAGACTGACATCCAGGTCCAGCTGTATTTTCCACTCCTGTTAAATATCTTTGATCATGAATGACCCCAAATGGATTTGCCTTCCCTAACTTCAGAGGTCTGAAATTAAGCCTTTTGTCTACACTCCTTGTCTGTGCTCTGTCTTCTGTCAGATAGATCCCTCTAGAGGGGCATTCAGATCACTTATCTCAGGCCTCTATTTTAGAATTAGATTAATTGCTGTCTGTGAATGCCTTTGCCTCTCTGTTGATGAGGTGGCTGGCTTAGACTAGACACACAGGTTTTTGATAGCTAAACTTAGGAGAGATGCCTCTCACGTTGTGTGCCTTCTAAAAGCCAAAAAAATCCTACCAACCCTACCTGGCATTTGCACATTGTAGAAGATGATGTAAAACATTGACATGGGCCCACATTCACATATTTCCTTAGCTCTTGATTCTATGCTACTGAAACCAACACAGAATCCACACAGAATTTTCCAAAGCAAAAGATGCAAAGTCTTTATTTATATTTCAGGACTAATAGGATGCACAGACCCCAAGTGTCTAAGCAAACACTCAGGAACTGACCTTCTGCCAGTTCCTTCAGCACCTGCTCTCTGCAACCCTAACCTCAAGAGAGGGTGCCCTACCTGTAGACACAAAGATCTTAATTTGGCCATTAGAACCACATTCAGATTTCAAATCTCCTCAGAGTTGAGAGGAGGCCACAGATTTAGGTGAGACCCATTTCTGTTTCTAATGTCATCAGAAAACTAGAGAAAAAAGATGCCGCTTCCCATTTCCACTCAACAAGGCCAGGCAGCCACCCTTGTGCAGCTCTGTAACCCCTCCACCCTGCTACCTGCCAATACCCATCCTAGGAAATCAGAGCCCTCACAACCAGCGTTTCTCAGGACAGTGTCTTGCGTGTCATAAATAGGACGTCTGGGTTTCTTAAAAAGAAAAAAAAAAAAAAAAAACAAACTTGCCTCACTACTGAAGTCTTAGAAAATCAAAGAAGACAAAAAATGGCATCTTGCCAGGCTGTCAGTTCCCTTTTCTGTTTGTTCCTAAGCTTTTCCTTTTGGCAAGAACACATCCCTCTGCTGCAGTGATCCCTGCATAAAATTTAAGTAATCACCCTGATAGTTTGCTAGACTAAATTTTGCTGGATATGCATATGAGAATGTGAAAAGCTATTTTTGCCAACATATCTTGTACCATTCTAATCCAACGACAGAGAAAAGAGCATGGCAATGGGGAAATAGCTACTGCTGTGGGAGATGCAAGGGGTCTTATTATTTCACTTACACCAGTATAATGCAGCTGCCTCTTTTGATAGCTTTAATGCAGCTCCTTCTAATTTACATTGGTGTAAGTGAAATCAAATAAAACCCATTATGTGCCTGAACCCTAGTAGGCGATCAATGTAATGCAGACTTTTACAACCCCAATTTCTTTCTGTAATAGCAAAGGAACAATATGGGTTTACAGAAAGGCCAGGCTAAAGATAAACCTCCCCTCCCTTCTCTTTCTTCGGCTGCAATCAGAAGAATCTAAATGGCCATTTGAGTGTGAAGACTAAGGTCAAGAAGGACAACAAAAGATCAAATGAGAGCCTGGGAGCTGAACCTGGAGATAATCTTGAAACTGAAAAGTGCTCAGTGCACAGATCATCTACCAATTATGCAAAGATAGAGAAAATCAGAACATTAATTAATATTATTTTATTGCTTTATTAATAATGAAGTCAAACTGAGTTATAACAAGTTAGAATGTGAAGATGATTTCTTTGTATTGTTAAACGTACTTTTTTCAATTTTACTGCTTCAGAATTGCAGTATAAATTATATTTAAAAAAAGAATAAGATACATTTGTATTAATTATAGGATGGGTCACACTCAAAGCACTTTTAAAACAATGCACTCCCTAGACTTATTTCAGCATGTCTTCTCTCTGCCTATTTTTGTCTAGTTCTCTTTTCCTAGCACAGTCATCTTCACTGTGAGTCGGCAAAACCCCCACCATTTCTGGTGCCAAAACCTCCTCTGCAGCTTTGGAAGTTAAAACAGTCTGTCTGTAACTCCTTATTTCAGCACTTCTCTCATTTCAGGGGAAAAAAAAAAAAAAGAATAGTAAGATGGATTCTTGGCTGGGAAATCAGGATATCACCATGGCCTTCAGTGCAGCTGACTACCAGTTTACCCTGAATGAAAGCTGCATTTTTCATTTTGTTGCTCTGTTTAATGCAAAAAGAGTTGTAGGGACAGTGTTTGTACTAAGTACATGATGTGAAACAAATTATATGCTAAACAGTCAAGAGAGAGACAGTGCCCTTCCTTCCATACATTCTCCTGAGTCACTGAAAGCAGCTATCATACAGAATATTCAGAAGTCAGCTCTCAAATGCAATAGCAGTTCACTTATGTTGACAGCCAGAGAACCAGCTTTCTGGGGCTAGGAGTGACTTGGCTTACATTATGAATTGAAATGAGATGAATGTATATTAAAAGTAATGACTTTTGTAGACTGCTTGGAACATACTTTTTGACAATGCAACACAAGAGCATCCTAGACGAAGTGCCCTGCCCCAGCACAACAGCCTGGGAGACAAGCAAGGAAAGAAGGTACCTCAGATAAGGAAAGGATGGTAGCATTGAGCATGGTCCTCTCAGTCCACAGTTTCACCTGCATAAACGGAGACAGAATAATGCAGCTGCCTAGGAATGAGATCCAAGTAGTCTGAGGAAAGATACCTCCTGATCTGCAGTCTTGAATTTCTTCTGAATTGAAATACTGTCTGCTCTCACAGTCTCCTGCTTCAACCTTTGCATTTCATTGCAGATATTGAAATCACCATTCTGTTTTGACACTCAAAGATGCTCTAATCAATATCACTGGAAATGTCATTTAACTTTTCACTTGGACGAAAGGTGATGCTGATGTTCTACTTTTCCTGAGTTTCCCAGGAGAACATTTAATCTCTCTGACCTTGCAGATATTTAAGGAACCGTTCAGAAGATAACATTGCACTGTGACAGCCAGCAGCGACTTTCACACAGACAGCATTTTGCCTACAGGGACCGCAGAAAACATCTGTATTCAGATAGAAAATAGTAACAAAAAGAACACATTCTTCTTGTTCATCGGTATCACTCAGTGATATATTATTTTTTCTGCCCATTGGAAACAATGCTGTTGGGTTTTTAAAGCAAAATGATTGTGACCTATGAATCTGATAATGAGAAACTGTGGTGGTAAAATGATATAAATAAGATTTACATGTTACTGAATGTGGAACAGTCCCTGCCATCTGTACTGGGCTCCTCTTCACGTTTCTCCTTCCTTTGGAGGGAATGTGAATGCAGTCTATGGATACGCTATATAGATTCACAGGGTCGACAGGAATGGCACTCACTGGCAGCTGTATCTAAAGAGCTCTGGCACAAACCTCAGAGGAAAGCTGTTTGCTCTGCAAAGCAATAGGAAGAGATACAGGGGTTAAACAGTAGAGATCAGTGGGACCTTAGTGAAGCTGCTTTGGTCGGTCAGGTGTGGGCACAGCAGAAAGCAAAATAAATTAAACTCCTCCATCTGGAAAATAAATATGAAACAGCAAGTGAATTTGTGCACTTCATGACTGAGTGAGCAAAGCTTAATTCTCTAATTATTACCTCTATTCTACCCACTGAGATAAGGAGCAAGTTAGGAGAGATAATCAGGTTCTAAAATACTGTGTCCTCTTGAATTCAGCCCAAGTGTAACAGTCAGCAATCGTTCCAAAACTGATGTAGTCTCTTGAAAGATCTATCATAATATAATATTTGCTATTTTGCAATTTTATATGTCAGTAGCAGGTGAAGAAAAGCTTCATTCTTATTTATTTTTTTAACCCACTTTTCATTGCTCAGTCAAATGGTTGAATTGCAGAATCATCTATTGCACAAAAGTCTGGTTAATTATTCTACACCACATTATTCTAAATATTCATATTCTTCTAATTTAATATAAATTCTGCTAATACCACTCAGATGTCATCTTGCATTCACAGTCTTTAGTTATGTCAATAGCGTATCATGTTAGGATTGATCATAGAATTCCCTGGTTTCACAAAGGCACTTCTGTGCATGTAGCTAATCTGTAAAAAAAAAAAAAAAGAAAAAAAAAGAAAAAAGAAAGGAGGGAGGTTCTTCTTAGTTTTTGTAATATGAAAAGAATAAAAGATATCAATAGATAATTCAAAATGCTACTTGCAGCCAGATTATGCGCTAATTATCCATGACCCGTAAGAGTGCCTGATAGCTAAATAACACTCTAATCATTTGTTTCAGCACTTCAAGATGAAATTTTATTCATTCAATACCTGCATTAGATAAAAGCAAAAAAAAATGGAAGAGATTTGATTTGAGTCCATACAATTAAGAAGGGTATCAAGGAAGCTGATCAGTTCCTCCTTCTTATCTTGTCCCTTTCTTCATGAAAAAGAAAAGAGCAGTTAAGAGATAAAAGTATGGCTGAATAGCATGTAAACTTCACACAAAGAGGAAGACAGAGGAGTTCAGGCAGGATGTAGTCAGCCAGCAGTTATCTACCGCAGGCAGCCAGACTGCAAGTCAGCTGGCAGAGCTCAGTTTTGAAGAGGTGACACAATTCTGACCATGAACTAACTTGATCCCACCGTAGAACCCTTTGCAAAGACAGTTGTTACTCTGTGTGGTGTGTAGGGAAAGGGAGCACGGAAGGGCAATGTACAGCCTCAATAGCGATAGGTGACTGGAAGAATGATCACTACTCTTCCAGGCAATGGCTATTGCAAGGAGACAGTGTTCCCAGCTTCCTCAGCTAAGCCATGCCAATTAAACGTGCTCAGAGCCACATAAGGACCTTCTTGATGAGCTGGATGCAGGAAGAATGAAGTCTGAAATGGCTTTTTGAGTGCAACAGAAGTGGATCTGCAGAGCAAATTGCTCAGTGCTGCACAATCCACAAATAGGTGTTTGACTTCAAGAAGCTCTAGGATGACCCTGTAGGTCCAGATCTAGCATGAGAATGGGTGAGGCATCCCTCTGGAGAGCACCTTCCAGTTTAGTTTCATTTCAAAGGAACCCATTTTTATGCCTCTGTGATACTAATCAACATGTATGAAGTAGGAACAACTGGGAAGTACAAGGTGGACAGACACAAAGGTTCCAGGACATGCATATTTTAAATTATTTTAAATATTAATTAATTAAAATAGCCAAATGAATGGTCAGGAGTTACTTAGGACAGTGTTTGGTAGGAGATAGCTTCCTTATGTTCTACTCAGCACAATAAGAAAGCTTTTTATAATTTCATCTTCTTGCTGATTCATACTGGTTTCCAGATTCTGATATCTCTGAAGTATCTGTTCTTTGCTCAGTACTTACTTGAGCAAATTTCTGAGGATTTTCCTGAACAAAGGCTGAAGCAGGGCTCCCCAAGCTTTCTCCACTGGCTACATGACATGCTGCCTCAGAGGTCTCCAGTTCTGAGCTACAGGCACTGTGTGGAAATTTTCAGAACAACCTGCCAAACACGAGAGTTTCAGACTTAACATTAGGAAGCATTTCTTTATCAAGAGGGTGGTCAAACACTGGAACAGGGTTCCTAGAGATTGATGCCTCAAGCCTGTCAGTGTTTAAGAGGCATTTAGACAATGCCCTTAATAACTTGCTTTAGCTTTTGCTAAGCCCTGAAGTGTTGAGGCAGTTGGACTGGATGATCATTGTAAGTTCCTTCCAGCTGAAAAATTATTGTATTCCATTCTATTCCATTCCATTCCATTCCATTCCATTCCATTCCATTCCATTCCATTCCATTGTAGTAAAATATAGAGGAAAACAGCACAATGCTGACCATCAGCTCCCACAGTTAGTGGGAGGTGGGGAGGCTTCTCCTATTGACTGGGACTGTGATCCATAAGCCCGGAGATAAATGTTTCTACTCTGATTGCAAAAAAAGCAAAGGAGGTTCCACCTCACAGGATCTGATAATCCAGTTAGAGCATCCCTGCAATGTCAAAGAGCCAGGTTCAAACCATTCTTCTGGATGATTTGATTTTTGCCTCTTCTATGCTGGGGATCCCTCCTGTGGGAGATATTCATTGTGCACACAGCATTAAACATTTAACAGCAACTGAGACCTCAGCTTCCTAGATCTCAGCTGAATGCACTTACCAGAGGTGTATAGACTCAGTCAGACCAATTAGTATTTAACTTAGAATTGACCCGAATGGAAGCTAGCTGAACAGCTCCAACAGGAGGAATACCCATGGAGAATGGCTACCAGCCCGGTATGCTAAGTCATGAGACACCAAAGCCTGCTTTGAAAATAGAAATCTGAGTCAGGACTTATGCTTTCCCAGAAAGCACTAGGTCATTTTGGGAGCCAAGGACTGTAACTCATAGGTTACAGGTGATCTTTGCATCCTTAATGCCTCAGATCATGTTTAAAAATGTGTGGGAATGACTATTTTGAGAAAACAACTCTGGGCCTGCACAGGCAGAGGATGGGCTCCAGATGAGGCAATGGATTATCTGCACCCAAGTTCACTCTCCCTTTCCACTTTCTGGGTGAATCCAGCCTTGCTGTGCAGTCCAGATCAGTCCTCTGCTTGACAACTAAATGAAGCAAATGAATTGGACAAAAATGGAATTCTTGCCTCAGTAATGATACAGTTCCCCAAGGATTCTGATGCTGTCAGTCATTTCAAGATTACAGGGTTTCAGGACAAAGCAGGTGGACAAATATCACATCAGTGTAAAAATGTCGGTATCTGCTCCCTGCTGTATTGTTGAGGTGACAGATATGCATTTCTGCTGTAGGAAGAGTTACAGAAGCAGACAGGTTGTGCTGACAGGACAATACATATATTTTGTGGGAGAAGCTAACGATGCCAAAAAAAAATGGTCCTGCTATTTCTTTAAATTTGAGTGATTACACAAATAATCTCATGTCTCTTTGAATCACAGTTTACAGGTGCTCACAGAATCATTTAATCTCAGCAGGCACTGTGTTGTTCTAGCATCCTGATGGGCATTTTCTCCCTGGCATATGTTGAAATTCAAATTCAGTTCCTGCCCTGTACCAAAAAAATAATATCTAGATTATGAACTGGAGCTGTTTATTTGTCATCATCAGCTGACATTTGAAGCATGTTAAGAATTTTCATTGTATGATATATAACCAATGCACTCACATGTCAGCTCTGCAGTGGAGACAAAACTGTTCTGAAAGAATACAAATTCTCCAGAGATTTGCCCTAAAAACATAAACTTTCTGTTAAATTTACATTTTGTTATTTTTACAATGTTATGCTTTTCCATTTAACTTCTAACTTTGGAGAGAAAATTATGAAACCACTGAAGGCTTCTGCTTCAAAATTCATGAAATCTCAGCATTTAAAAGAAGGAGCTTTCCTGGGTGATGTATTCAGCTTCACTTTCAGACCAAGAAGTCTGAAACAGCGTAGGACTCCTCTGGACTTCTGCTCATTAAAACTTAGTATAAACTTTGTCCCATTTTGAGATTCTTTTGTATTAGTGCTGACTGAGGTATTAAGCAGCTGTAAAATCTGCCATTATAAAATGTTGAGTAATATAAGTTACTAGCATATAAAAACTTGCATTAATGTAACTTTCAGGTTACAAATAGCAATGCTTAAAACATCAGGAAATGACAAAATTATGACAAAGTCAGCCATTAATTCTCTTCTATTTGCTCCATTATATGGATTATAACACTGGATGTTTCTGCCTGTTATTTTATTCCGTCTTTATTCCAATTAATTGCTATAAAATAAGAGCATTACAGCAAATTATCTGTAATCATAAGACTACCTATTTTTTCCCTCAAATAAAATAGTATAATCCCATAAATACAGCTGGGCATGCACTGGATTTCTCTTGTACTGATAATTCTTTAATTAAAAAAATCCTAATCCAAGATAGAATGAAAACCACAATGATAAGAGAAATTAAACTCTGAACGAAAATCAAATGGCATAAGTCTTTAAGCTTTAAAATTAAGCCATTTTATCTGGAGTTTGACTTGCTGCAGGATGTTGCAGTTGCTAGAACCTCATATGATTGCAAAATGCATTTCAGTACATTCACAGAAGAATAATCTGTTGAGGTCTATTTGATACAAAGATCCCTGCTCTGCCTCACCAGATTTCTGAGCAGAAAACTGTTACAATGTTCCGTGAAATCATACCAAAGTGTTTCCTGGAAGTGGAAGAGTTAAATTTTTCCCTAGATATCTATCACTGCTGTCAGAAGCAAGACAGCAAGCTCTAACAACACTGGGTGGGACTACTGTGCTGGTCTCTTGAAACCAGTATTGCTGGTCCACAGTAACATTTTGTTACTTGGCATTTCATTCACTTAAAACAATAAGGAAGAAAAAGCAGTCAAAACATGGAAGTGAGTTGTTCTCTGCTGAAAAGATCCAAACACTCCCTTCTCTATTAGCTTTCCAGAGCAGAATCACCAAGCACTTTCCAAAGTAAAAGAATTACACTAGAAAACATCTTATACCCAATGTTCTTTGCCAGCTTTGATCCATAAGCTTAGAAATTAGCAGTACAGAAGCTCTTGGAGCGAGACAAAAATTAACAATGTTTTTGTTTGTACAGGACTGGCTTTCCTTTGATCAATGTTTGTAAATAGCTGGAAATGACACAGAAAGGAGACCAGACTGTAAAACTTCACAAATAAATTTTACATGACTAAACTTTAAACTACTCATAGACATTTCAAGAAAAGAATGCTCAAATTTAAGACTCTACTTTCGTAGTCAGTCTCTCAAACACAGGGCCCCATTTTGCTAAGGTGCTGTAGCTGCCATTCATCTGCACGTTCATTCTGAAAGATGAAACTAGCGACCACAGACAGTACATGCATGCAAGGGTGCAGATTTTGCATTAGCTGTTTCAATTACAGTTACTGTCTATTAGGAAGAAACAATATGCTTAAAGCATTAAAAAAAAAAAAAAAAAAAAGACTTGTCCGAAAAGTCTAATCAAAACTAGCATGAGTTAAGCATCCTAAGTGGAGAAACAGCAGTCTGGAGTGTTTTCATTTTATTCTTATTACTTTTAGTCTTGTGGACTCTGTGGAAGATGTCAGTGTTTAGAGGTCGCCAGCATTACGCTTTAGTAATTATTGATGAGGGTTTTTTACAGTTCTCTAGGTGGAAATAAAATGTTAGACAATAGCCATTGTCACATCACTGAATATTTTTTCATCTTCAGTATTCAAAAGCACCACAAATGAATAAACAGCCAAACTTTCCATAGGCAGGAATCTAAGAACTTACAAAATATGCACCTACGAAGAAGCAGAATGATTTGTTAGAGCTATTGGGAAAATTATTTCAGCTATAAATGTTGAGGAAAACAACAGGAGCTAATGAATGTAAAACTACCTATGCAACTGTAGTCATGCCTCATAGTGCTATTGGCTTGGCCCCACCAAATGCCATCTTCAGGAGAGAAATTTACACTCAGTTGCCCAACTATTTTCCTCTAGCAGATGATGATGAAAGAGTAAAAACAAATCAAATTGCAGTCAAAACAGTACTCAGATGCCCACCTTAGAGAGTTCCTGCTGAAAATAAAGGAACAAAGCAAAATAAAGTGGTTTTCCATTTCAGCCCTGGCTGCCAGAATGATTCTTGTTTTACTGGTTGGTTCAGATGAAATATATTTTTAAAAGCCTTTGAAAGATGAATAGGTACACAGGATTCCTTTCCCTTATGTGAGCACCTCTGACTGTGCTAGTGCTGCTCTTCTATTTCTGACTTAAATAATGTTTAATTAATTTAGGTGCCTTTAAAGGACGAGAGTGGAGAAAGGTTTCTTCATCTCTACTGCTGAGATGGAAAACTCATCCCCTCTTTCCACTGCTCTCCAAATCTGAAAGGGCACTGTGGGTTTGGTCTCTGCCCTGGCACAGGAGATGGGGTGCTGGGTCTCCTCATCAGGAGCCCCCTTAACTCTGAGG